>NW_009727709.1:0-28608 GCF_000703405.1 Apaloderma vittatum
CGTGCCCGCAGGGCAGGGCTGTCGGGCGATGCTGCCGTGCTCGGGTCCGACCTGTCCTTGTGCCGCCCGGGCAGCTGCGAAAAGGTGGCCGTGTCGGAGCTGGAGCGGTTCGGCGCTTGCATGCCTTTTCTTAAAAAAATTAGTTTTTTGTTGCGTGGAGGATTTTAAGTATATGGAGAGAAGACCTGTGCTCCTTCCGTGGTGCTGAGCATTAAGGAGGCTAATTCTCGTATTTGCTCATGTGTGTGTGGTGTTAATGCAAAGATTAAAAAAATGCCAACTTGGCGGTGCTTGAAGAGCCAAGAACGGTTGTTAAAACACACAAGTACAGAAGCGCTAACACAAAGTTGACGTGAATCTACTGCAGCCGTGGCATGTGTTTCTCTTTGCTGTGCTGTCCTTCAGATGTTCTTGTTGCGTTTGTGCTTGCTGCTGAGGCCCCTACAGAGATTGAGGGCATGGGTTCTTGTGTTAAGGGGCATAATTTTCCTTAATTTTGTACTTATGTGCACCTGCAAGATCTGCATAGGAATAAAAGCTTTGCAGGTTTCCATGTTAGAAATTGCTTGGTTTTGATTAGGCTTCCTTTTTCTCACTTATGATACTGTAGTCTTAGTTTTACCTAAAATCAGTACCTTGTTTAAGCTATTTGTTACTTTAGAAATCCAGTGTAAAATATATACAGCTAGTACCATAGCTGTAAGTGGAAAATGCTGGCTTACACACTGTTCCATAGGATGCTTGCTAGTGTCATTAAAAAAAAAATTAGTTTTCCAGAGAACAAAGGAAATGTTGAGGCATTTACTCGCAGTGAAAGTAGTCAGCATTATAGTTGTTAGTAATGAGATATGCAAGTGCCGAGTGCAACTTGTTTTCATTCATGGAAACAAAAATAAAAAAACTTAGTAGTATATCATAGTCAAAGTTACTGATTGTCAATTTATGGGCAAGGTAACATTAGCTAGAATGTACTTAAGGTTAAGAATTATAGACATGCTCAAGTTCTAATTGTAAATGTGGATGTTGTTACTCGGCACTAATTTAGTAAATGTCAAATACAAGAAAACATACCTGTGTTTTACTACTGAGAAGTATTTTTGAGAAATTTATATCCTGTTACAGACTGAAAGGTGTAGGCTTTCATAGCAGCACTTTGACAAAGCTTGAAGATTGGGTATGTTCGGGTTCTGGAGACAGTTTGGGTCTCATAGAACCTCCGTGAAATATCTTTGAAATTTCCTCTTCAGTCTTTGTATTTGAAGTATGAATTAAGTCTTTCTGTATTTGCATGATAGTTTAGGATTTATTTATTTTTTAATTAGCTACTTCTGTCAAAATATAAATAAAGTGGGTAGATGTCAAAACAAATGACATAACAGTTACATTAAAGTGTGATCTGTTTTGTAGCCTTAAATTGGAATGTGAGAAACTGGCAAGCGAAAAGACAGAAATGCAGAGACACTATGTGATGGTAAGTGTATTTTTTTTTTCTTTCTGTCATTAAATATCTCCTAATACAATGTAAGCTAGCATAAGAAAATAATGTATGCTCCTTTATTTGCAGTATTATGAAATGTCGTATGGATTAAACATTGAAATGCACAAACAGGTAAGGCGTTTTGGTTTTTAAACCATGAAATTTGCAGTCTGTATAGCGCATTTAAATGTAGCCATTCTGTTTATGTTCAAATGACTGTATCGTGTGTCTGAATCAAGAGGCTGATTTGTAACCATCATTAGTGAACCTTTGCCTACCCGCTGTCAGATGAGGTATAGATTAGGTAGAGCCACAAGGCTTTCTTGGTAATGGTCCTAAAAGACAGACACTGGCAAAAAGATGAATAATCCTGCACCTGTGGCTTGAAAAATATAATTCAGTGATTTATGTGGTTTTATTTTGTTTATAGTAGAGCCTTTGGTACGTAGAACTGGTCTTATGTGTGTGCTGCTTACATAGTGATAGTTCATCAAATCCTTGCCATCGAAAGGTATGAAAAGATCAGTGACTTGGAAACCTCTAGTTATGACTATGAGTTTGCAAGTTCCCATAAAATTCACACTTATGGCCACTATAATGGTGAATAAAAAGGGTATTGAACTGGAACAAGACACTAAGGACCTCATAAGAGAAGAGAAGCTAAATGATTGCTCAGCCCAGAGGACCCTCAATTGAGTAGTCATTGTCTGCCAAATAAAGCATTAATGGCAGGGTGTAAGTATTCTGTAGATATGCTGACATTCACTTTTTCATCAAGATGCTGGTACAATAAGTCTTTCAGAAATCGATGGCCTCTTAAAAAAATTATCATTAGATGAAGTTGCACAGTTGGACACATTTCAAAGTGCAACAATACAATTCTTTCTTGATGTGTATGTGCTATTTCATCTAAAACTCTTGTTTCATTAAATTAAAGAGCGTGGCTGACCGACTAGGGCACAGTGAAGAAATTGATTAGTTCAGGCTTTGGATCTTCAGTATATTCAAAGACTTTCATTAAGCAAGTGAATTGCAGAGTTGAATTTTGCTTTTGTAACTCTGAACTCTTTGATTTTTTAAAATTTTTATTTTATTTTATTTTATATTCCTCTAAAAATATTGTATTTGATGAAGTGGTATTGTAATTGCATGATAACTTTCTATCTGCAAAGATGATTAGGTATTCTCTTGGTTTTCAGAGGGTGCATTTGTTTGAAAACAAAATGCTGGTAAAAGAAGAAATATTATGACACTCATTTTTACTTTTTTTTAAAAATAATGCACCAAATAGATAGACAGAACAACTAGGGTAGTGTTTGACTTGATTCTGTGCTGTAGCTGCATTAGTCTTCTTGTGTTTTGTGTTTTAGTTTTTCTGTGAGGTGACTTTTCCAGGCTTTATGATTTGGAGATTTTTCTTGAATATTTGTTTTTTCTTCTCCTTAACAACCTTTTGACACACTGTAACCTGTGAGGAAGTCAACCTCATTTGGTGCAAAATGGATGTTGTTTTCAGGAGCTCTTTGAAGAGAACATGTGACTTCAGTAAATGTGCTAGGAATTAACTTTAGATAAAATCAATTAAACCCACAAGATTAAAGAGTGTCAGAACTGAGGTTTCCACTTTGACCTTAACATCTGTGTATAATGCAAGGGTTTAATGTTCTGTATGTGTGGTAATTATAATTATGTACCCAGTAGACAGTGATACTTTGGAAACTTCTAAGATTTACGACAGAGTTTTACACCCATGTTGATTCTAGTCGGGAAGAGTGGAACATGCTTGTTCTGTGTATTTTAAGAAAAGAATAGGCTTTTGAAGGCATAAATACATTTCCCGGGGTATGGGAGTCAGATACTGTGCTTTTACATGTTAAGTAATTCTAATTTCCAATAAAAGTTGCAACTTCATGTTGAAAACTCTTGATTTAGATGCCTGTGATGAGGATGCCAAATGTTGTTGCAGTTTGGTATGTAGGTGGTCTTGGGATTACAGGAAAAAAAACACCCTACCAAGACATTCTTCTGAATTTCCATCGCTAACGCTGAGTTCTAAGGAGGCTTTTGGCAGATAGTAATCATAATTCTTACTAAAACTGGTGATGTCTAGCCCCAAGGGTGTAGCCAGGCTCAAATTGATGCTTTTTGCTGGCTGATCACCAGCATGGCCTAAGTGCTCATTATGCTGTAGAGAAGGCCTTTGGAGCTCTCATTACATTTGACAGGAATTCTCTCTAGGGGAAAACTGGGCATTAGCTAGACTCCTGACAGGCTGAAATTATTCCTGTTTTATGGCTTATAACCAAATGCTAGCAAGGCATCATCAGGGGACACAAAAAATTGTCATTTCTGACAACATCTTTGTTACTGAAAAATGCAGTGATGGGGAAACTTTCCACTGAACAAGCTTTAATGTTTTTAAGGCCTGCCTCCTGTGTGGATGCTGCACTTACTCTGTGTGAAGCCCTTCAGAGTGCTTGGGCTGCTGATTGAAGGACAAAAAAAAAAAAGTACACTGCAGCAGTGTTTTTGCAGTGTGATGCGTATATATTGTTGTTAAGATGGAGTACTTTGATAAAATGAAGTAGCTGCAGTTTGCCTGCATGTGAAAGGGTTGACTTCTTGAACTGGTACAGTTGCATCAGCAGTTCCATCTTAATTTGATTTGGTAATGTATTATAATTTACTTTAAAGTTAGTCAGGACTTCAATGTTGATATATACAGGCTTAACTGAGGTGAACTTCCCATACACACACAACAGCTGTGCTGCAGAGCTTTCCAATTGGATATGTGCTATCTGTGTCCAGAAATATCCGTGGTAAGGCTTCCTTCACAGCTTTGGCTTTGGTGCTTTGTGGTGTTTAATTGCATAACTGTGTATTTAAATTGAGGTACTGCTGCTGTATTTCAACCTGCTGGCTGAATAGCGGTCAGGAAATAATCTTTTCAGCATATTTTTGGCTGATTTGTGGGTTTGATTTTTTTTGGATTATTTCTATGTAGATTTTCTTTAATTTTTATTTTTTAAAGAATTTCAGAGGTTCTTAAGAGGATGTTGTGTGTGGTATCTTACAGTGTTTTCAGAGAAATTTTCTTAAACTTGACACAGAAATAATCATCTAAGAATTTGATGTATATGCACTTGATTCAGATATTGTTTTCATATGTGTCAAAAAGACAGAATGAGTAAGAACATTTTGTGTGGTCTTCTCTTCTGTGTTACACTATCCAAGGCGGATTTTCCCCCACTGTGATATCTGTGGCTGGAAAAGCAGATGCGTCAACTGCTAGTGCCAAGATGTAGATTTGGTTGAGTGTTAAAAACACCACTGTACTTCATGCGTTGCTGCCCTTGGCTATCAGGGCAGGGACTCTTTATTTTCACCAGCTCTCTCTGTTGTCTTATGCATAAGTCAGAAGATAAGGCTTCCTAGACAATCAGGCATTAAACGCACAGTTTAATGCCTAGATTGCTTAGGTCTGAGATTAGCTTTTGTTCAGTGGCAGGCAGCCAAAGGAAAAAAATCATCACTCCTGAACCAACTGACAGATTACATAAATTACTACAGTACAGGTTTCTGCTATCTGAACGGTGACAGCTAGGTTTCCTTCTCTTTGGGTGGGTTATTGCGTTCTCTGTGACCTGCCTGGAGACAGACCTGTCATTCAGTACCTTGCATCTTTTCTAAAAGTGTATAAACTCAAAAACTGCATTATGTGAACCAGTTGTATAAGAGTTAAATGTCTATTTTAGCCTAGACTGTTTTGTGGAATCATTTCTAATGTTCTATGGCAAAGGACAGAATCTTCTACTGATATCTCATTAGAACATCAGTTTTCAGAAGTGGGTTAAATAGAAGGGAATTAAGGAGCTTAGTTAGCTCTTCACAGTTTCTGAGTAGGACGGCTGTGCTGTTCAAAGGGATTTAAAGATAAATTATTTTTTTCTTTTTTCCTACTTGCATTTTAATTAAAGGAATGAAAAACTTCATGAATCCTTGAGGTTTTGATGGTGTGCAGTGAGTGTTTCAAGAGCATTTTACAGTTGATGCCGCTACATAAGCTATGCAAAACCTGTTTTTGTTTAAAGGAGAGAATAAGGTTGATTGGGGCATAATATTTTTCATTCAAGAAATTGTTCTTTTTTTGGCAAATACCAGGTTTCTAAATGACTACAGTTGTGTCACCAGTACAGCTATTTCAACTGCAACTAGAGCTTCCAGTTTGAATGGAGAGGAAAGGCTAGAGTTATGACCTCAACTTTCTTGACTTTTGAAGCATATTCAAGCTCAAGGCCAACATTATTGTGAAGGAGTTACCCACATTTGGGGAACTGTGTGAAATACATCTCCGTGAGGCTTTTTGATAACTATATTGTCAGATGCCATCTATTATGTCAACTTCATACACAACTTAATTTGAAAATGTGTCACAGTGTAAACACTGTGCGTGTGTTAAATACTGCCTGATCATCTTGAAGCCCTGGAGGGAGAGAGGAAACATGCTTGTACCAGCTACATTGTTAAACTTCCTTTGCATTGCTGGAAGTTACGTTGCCAGATTCTGAAGTACTTTCCAAATTGGTTCAAAGGGGCAAAAAAATGTATCCTGCTATTTTTTGAGGCAGGGAGAAAAAGTAAGCAAAATGGAAGATGCTTTGTGAATGTGCAGTATCCTTCTATCACATCAGATATTTGGGGAAAGAAGCTTTTTCTCCTGCTGGTTGTTACGCCAAATCAAGGTGAGCTTTTGAACTGCCTTTCCTCCCACTCTACTCCAGCATGTCAGTTTGTGTGGCAAGGTGGTAGATTTGCATTGTCTCTCTTGGATAAAGTGGAATATAGTATCATCTGGGTTTGATAATAGGTCACCACCGGCATATAGTAAAAGCATTTAAAGTCAATTTTAGGTTAACTGTCACTTATCAGAAGACTGACAGTGCTATTATTTTTTAAATTATAACAGGTTTGAGTGAACTAATGAGGTTATCTTTCCATTTGAGGTAGTATTTAGGGATATCTAATGGTGATTATGTCAAACTACTATTTTTGCTTTTTGCATCACACTTCTTAGTTGGAATCTCAATATAGCTATTTGAGCAATAGTAGTTGCTTATATAATTCCTTTTAAAAAGGGAAAAAACAAAAGCTAAAAAGGGAAAAAACAAAAGCTGAAAAGGAAAATTCCTAATTTTTCAGCATATATTTGTCAAAACAACTAGTTCAACAGATCAATCCGTATGATTACCTGTAGGTCATGGCTTTTAAAGCACTTGCAAGCTGGTCCTATGTTCAGCTTGAACTTGCAACCTGTGCTTTTGCAAGTATCAGATTTCCACCTGAAGTATTTTGTGCAAGTAATCTTATGTGACATCTCTGAGCGATGCTTTCCAGTGTTTGATCCTCATTGTGGAGAATTTTTTTCCTTTACTGACTGGGACTTTTACCTTTCTTCACTGATGACCATTGCCTGCCTTTTGTTCTGCTGTGCACCTCAAAGAGGAGTCTAGCTTAGTCTTTTGCATAATCACCTGTTTGTCTGCAATCAGATCTGCTCTCCCATTAATCTTCCTCCTCTCGAAAATAAACAAATCTGTCATCTTTCTGGTACATCGTGTGCTCTGATTTCCAGATCATTTTACTGGCATCACTTGGTGACTTGCTGCAGTTTGGCAACATCTTCCTTCTTGCCAGAAGAACAGAAAAGGAACAATTAATTTTAATTAGCCAGCTGGTTACAGTCATACTATTTTATCCCAGTATGAGGTGTAGCCTTCGTCAGCAGAAAGTTGTAGGGCTGATGTGTATTCAAATTGTATTCCAGGTCACCCATGCCCTCTTCTGCAAACTTCTTTCTACTGCCTGTGTTATTGTTGGGAGGAAGTAATCCCAGCTGTAGGACAAAAAAAACAACCCAGCCTCTGTTTGCTTTGAACCTGGTTTCCACCATCTTTTTTTTTTTTTGATGACCCCTAGTTCTCAGAATAGGACTAACAGTTGATGCCTAGGTGCTTTTTTCAGTGCACTCAAAATTTTGTATCTCTGCTGTAACCATCTGTGTTGTCTCCTTTTCAGTTAGGACAGTCTCAGTTGTGTAGATTTCTTTGACCATATTCCTTGCTTTTCCCTCAGCCTTTTTAGTTTTTAACTTAGCCTGTTGGCATGAGGGGATTAGAAGAACTAAGTGCAGTTCTAAGGGAGACTTGTACTATCACATAATTCTATTTTCAGGGTGTTTTTGTTTTATTTATTTTTTATTTATTTCTTCTTTAGTGAAGTTCCCAATACCTGATTTCTCATTTAACTGCCATGAAATGCTGAACTGCTGAGTTAGCCTTCCCATTTGAGTTCCTGCTTATGGATGATGATTGTAAGCTCAGGAGCCACTACTTTACATTGATGCTAAGCATGGCTACTCCCAATGTGTGTAAATGTTGTTTATATATAGAATTCATTGCCCAGTTAGACTTGGAAGATCTTTTTGCATTTTTTTTTTTTAAGTCGCTGCTTTTACTTTTAATTAATTGTCTTATGGAACAAGCTTTCTTACTGATTGTTGTCTTTTCCAGGCTGCACTGCTGAATGTATTCATAAAATAGATTGCAGTAAAAGCCCTTATGAAACTTCACTGGTGACCTCTTCATGGCATAGCACTGGAGATGATTGAAGAGTACATTAGAGCTTGCTGAAATTAAACTAGACTTCTGTTAAGAATAAACTCAAATCTGCCTAGGTTCAAAAATAGTTATTTCCTGAAGTTGTTTATTAGAAAAAGTCCTAGTGGTACACTTCTTTTGTTGCTTAAAAACAGCCCGCCTTGTTTTGCCAAGATTAATATAAATGAATAGAAACAAAGTTGAATTTTCACACTTGGAACCATAATCATGGTATGTTTAAGTGAAATTGGGATGGGAAAAAGTTTATAGCATTACTTCATAGGGTAGTTGTGTTCTAAGTTTGTAAGAGTTGAGTATTACTTTAGTTGTTAGCAAGCCTAGTTGTTGTAAAATATACTTTCTCGTATAGGGGAAGCAGTTCAGGAAATTAATTGATTTGGTCAGTTTCACTGAACTTTTTATAATGGTAATATTATTCTGTGGCTCATGATAAATGGCACAGTATTTAAGAAGAGTCTAGTCTGTAATTGAGGATTGGCTGAGTTTCTCTCAGGTTTTCTTTACGTTCCTCAGACATTGAACAAATTAGCACAGATGATTAAAGCACAGATTAAAGCTCTTAGAGGGGTGTTGAATAAGCTTTATGTCAGGGCTGCTTTTATGGAAATATTTTGTATTTAAGGTGATCTGAAGAGCTAACTAGCCTTTTTAGCTATGTGATTACAAGACGGAAAGCAAGGTTAATTTGTGTTTTCTGTTCAGTCTCTTCTTTTTATTCCTCTTGAAGCTCTTCGATGTTTGTGTAAACAGTCGGTCAAAGCAACTTACTTTTAAGGTGACCAGTCAGTGTATTGACAAGAACAGACACAATAGAAAACTACATTAGAAGGCAAGCCGTTGGGATTTGCAGTAAATATATTACAGAACACAAGTGAATTGCCGATACTGCTTGTTTAGCAGTTTGCAAGGGCAATGGTAGTATGGATTTTTGAATTAGAAAGGAAGGACTGTTCTTTCTCTGTGCTGGAGCATCTAGTTGATGGCTGAGGATAAAATTGATTTAGAGAACAAAATGCTGCCGCTTCTGTTTGTGCCATTTTAAAGGCTTCTATGGATTAGCAAGCAAAACCAAAAAGATAGCTCTCAGTTTTGGAGAAGGGGAGCAAGAATGGGTATGCTTGTTCAGCTGCATCTTAATTAGTCTATGAGGAAACCTGCTTTTATTAGGTCAAGAAAAGGACATCTGAAACTAGGTAGTTTTTATGATGTGTGGAAATCTAGCTTTTTATGAAATTGCCTTAGTGTTCTAAAACCCCTGAATTACTCTACTTTCTCCTTCATGGTATGATGGTCTCAACTTTTTTAAATGTACAAGTTTGAATTAAATCCCTGAGGGGAGGGAATGAAAAACCCGCAATTTCTTGCAAAAAATAACCAACAGAAGGATTATTCTTCTGTGGTTGTTGCCACAACAGTTTCCTTCTACAACTTTTTTTGCTTTCTTTAAAAAAAAAAGAAAAAAGAAAAAAAGCTGAAATGTTTATCAGTGTTCTTCATGCATAAGTCTGGATATAAAGTGATTCTGAATCTCTATTTTTGTAACTCGTTATAAGGCTTTAAGCTGTTACTTTGCAACAGCTAGCTGTCTGTGGCCTCAGATGATGGACGTAAATTGCCAGCTAAGTAAACACAAAATCTTTAATTAACAAGACCTATGGGAAGCTTTTAGGTTGTTTCTTTAAACTGAAATATGAAATGTAGAATCACAGCAGTAAAGGACCTAGTGCCTTCCTGTTCCCCGGGCAGGATGGGCTATACCAGTGTCATGGCTAACAGGGTGATTGTCTTGTCTGTTTAGCAAAGACTTGATGGCAGTGCTGGCTTGTAAGCTCTCTAGGTCGCAGAGTTTTTTCATGTGCTTCCTGTTGAAGTGCTGCTTCAGTTGCAACTTCAGGCTTTTCTTTGCAGCTTCAGCTATTTACTATGCATTTTCTTCACCTCAAATAGAGAGAACAGGTCATTCCCCTGCCTTCCAGACCCATTGTATATACCTCTGCAGTCTAATGTTCATTCTCTTAATGTGGTTACCCCGCTGAAGTACAGTGCCAGAAATAAGCGCAGTACTCCAGGGGAGGAAATGCTGTGCTGAGTGGCATACGAGGTTTGCTTCATGTACAGCTTACTGTCGTGGCAGCCTTTATTGCAACAGCATGCTATTGACTTATGTTCAACTTCTGATCCTCTGTGACTGCGAGATTCCTTCCTGGCCCATTATTTCCTTTTCCTTTATGTTCCTGTCTAGACAATGCTATGGTCCTTTATCCCTATTTATCCCTATCCTTCTTTTTTCCTTTGTACTCCATTTTTCTATTCACTGCAAAGTGAGTTCTGAAGCTATTCTCCAGCATATTCTGTCTTTCTCAGCTTGAAGCTCCCTGCAAATTAAGGATTAGGACAAATGAAGAGATCTTTATGCTTGTTAGTGGGAAATACTGAAAAATACTGGACCTATCATGCATGCAGAACTTTTTAATTTGCTGAAGAGAAGGATATATTTGTACATAGTTTAATCATCAAGCAGTTTTGTACTTGTTCCTGCAAAATTTTAGCTAGGCTGTTTGTATTGCTCCTAGTAGTGCTATGTCAAATTCGTAGCGAAGACATTAACGTTATCTGTCTCTTAGCCCTGATTACTTTTATATTTTGTGCATTGTGTAATTCTGATTATTGCTGAAAAACTTCTGAGTTTTTTCACCTACATGTTTATGCAAGAGACTTTTTAATGCCCCAAACTTAAGGATTAGTTACTAAGCTGGAGTCTTTGCTTTTCATTTGCCGTTTTCCATCTGTTAGACACCACCTTGCCATGTCTTCCTATACTCTTGACATTTACACTCTGCAAGGTGTCCACTAGCTGCTCAGTGTTCACTAATGTGTTGATTTTATTTCATCAGGCCTAGTCAATTTGAAGATTCTTTTTCTGAAATGTTCTACTTGTTTCTTTCCTGTTTAAGCTACAGTGTTCACCTTATGTAACTAGTAACTTAGATTAATTACTTGATTAGTAATGATTCTTGTGTAGTTAAGACAGATACAAAAAAACAGAGACTTTCTGACCTTGATGTCCCTTGACCATATCTTTCTAGCTGAGGGGATTAAACAGCTTTTTGTTGTTGTTGTTCACCTCTGAGGAGCTACTGCTCTGCCAGTAAGTTTACTTTAGCTCTCACTTACAAGAGACACACAATGACAAAGAAACATGTGCTTGTCCTCTCTGTGTGCATACTGTCTCATCTGACTTATTTTCTACTTCCTGTATGCTTTCCTGTTTGTATGAAGCCAGTTAAGAATTCGAAATTTAATCTCTTGGCAGAATTCCAGTATCTTTTTTGATCTGTCCCTTCCTCTTCCATTCTTAGCTGTCATCCATGCCATTAATATTGTCTCATAAAGAAACTGTCAGCTCTCCAAAGTGTCATTTTATCTCATACCTCAGTATCAGGTCCTAAAAAGCTGGTCTTGCCGGTAGGCATTTGCTTTCCTGAAGTCTTACTGTCTTTTTCATTCTTTCTTCCTGTCCCAATGGTTATAAACTCTGCAATGACTGTTAATGTCAATTGAATTAGTTTCTATTTGGACAGTTTAATTTATTTCTTCTCTAGCAGAATGTAATCTAGATGGCATCTTTACTTGTTTTTTTTCTATTCTGTGAGCAACAGAATATATATATAAAATAGAATTTGGAAGAAACTTTTTGACATGTTCCCCAAGTTCTGCTGAAAAAGTTCCAAACCTTTTTCACATGTAGTTAAAAATCTCCATCATTTTCACCTTCCTTCCAAATTCTATGAGGTGGATAATTCTGCTAGTTGCTAACAAGCATTGGCAATCTTCTTAACTTTTTGTTAGTGAGTCACCTGATGGCACCTGAAGCATTAGTATGAACACCTTTTTACAGCCTTAAATTGTTTCTCTGACTTGACAGAGTTTTGAAACTGAGCTGTGAGTATACTACATGTTGTAAAATGCTGAAATTGCATATAAGATAAAGGGCATGTGGCTTACTTAGTAAATCTTATTTGGTGGTTCTTTCTAAAGTCCTGGTGAATGTAGCATATTGAATTGCCCCCCACATATCTCAGGCCTTTGTCTTAATGTGTCTCACTTTTTGCCAGATGGCATGCTTGTGTTCTAGTCAAGTCCCTGTTGTACTGCTATTATAGTCTTACTTGAATGTTGATAAGGACTGAATAGTGACTACTTTTCTTATATAGTTGCATACTGTAAATGTTATATACTTGATTTGAGGAACTTTATGCTCTAATTTTTAGAAGTTCATGACTCTAGACACTTCAGATATGCAAGTGTCTCAGTGTGGCAAGTGCTGGAAGGATGTGTGCAGAAATTCCATTGTGACTTGTGGGGAGTGACAGAGAAGCAGAAATTAATTTTAAAATAATGTCCTAAACTAAATGAAAAGCCAACAGGATTTTTTTCTAATAGGGATGTAGCAGTTACAGATACACTGCTTTTTTTTATGCCTTCTTTTTCTCTTCTCTTTGTCTCATCCTTCTTGTATAGTGTCATGTTGCTCAGTTGTCTAGGGTTAATTAAGTTCTTAATATCCTTTAGGGTAATAATGCAAAGCATACTGGATGATTTTTGAGACCGTGCTTCTTCTAGAGCACCATAAGAGCACAGGAGAGTGCAGTCCTGTGGGAGTATAAAAGCTCATCTCACAGCTTATTGTTTCCACATCACATCTCTTCTCCCAGCTTGGTTGTCCTAGTACTTTGTTGCTTTGGTACCTGATGGATGCCTTCTGTGAGCCTATTTAACTTGCTGATGTGGTGGTCTACTAAGCTGGTCCTTTCCCTTCTCCTGTAGTAATGTTTTCTGCTTGACTTTTTAGTTATGTTGAACAAGTCCAAATGGTTTGAAGAAAGCATGCCTCTAGAAGCAAAGGTGGCAAGACCTTTTCTGGACTGGAGTCAGCCTCTGACTTGCTCAACATCTCATGGAATCTAAACAAAAGGAGGAATTGTGTGTTCTAGAAAATAATTTGAAAGTAAAATAAAGCTGTGTGCTTACTTCAGAGTTTCAGATAATTCTGTGTGTATTGAAGGTTAGCTTAGGCATGAAAACTAAGCTGTGGAACTAAAATTCGGATAAACGCACCTTTTGTAGTTTTAAGTGTTTGAGCAGGATGGGCTAACGATAGATTAAAGGAGAAATGTGATAGCTGTCCTGTTTTTGCCAAGCTTCAGAAAAGTCTTGACATTGTAAAGATGTGTGAAAGGAGAACTTTAACATCCTGACAACAGCTTCTTTGTTGCCAGTTGGCTTGGGTTCAACAGGATTTACAGCTCCAAATGGGATGGGCAGTTGTGTACAGTGGTTCATTGAGAGCTACACAGCAGCCTCTCTCTATTGTTATAGAAAACACTGAAATTAGACATCTGAAATATATCCACTCACTTCACAGCTGAATGAAGTCCAGACCTGTAGTAGATGTTTGGCAAGTGTAGCTGTTGACTTGTGCATCTGATGTAGCTTATGTCTAAATTAACGTGACTTTTCAGTAATTTAAACTGACATCTAAGAGGGTTCAGATAAATCTAGTCTAGGTACTGAATTAAAAAAAAAACAACCACTAAATTTCACTTTGGAAACTACCTGCAGTTCTGTGCCTTCATTATTTTGAGTTTCTATTCTGTTCATATTTCTGTTATTTCTTCTTCTCCTCACTCCCACTTGCAGTATGGTGATGTTTTGTGTTTTTTCATAGCTGAAGACCTTTTGTGCCAATCATCTGGTGTTTTAATATCATCAACTTGTGGGTGACTGACTTTGCAATTAAAATGAGTAGAACAAATGTGGGGCAGAGGGAAAGTTGTATCTGTTCATGATATATGGTGTTCAACTGACACTTTATGCCCAAAATACAGAGATTGTTCTTGTCATCAAAGTGAACACTACCCATTGCTGCTTGTCAGATTGAATTTCAAGTATCTGTTGAGACTAAACTTTCCCAACCTCTCCTATTGGTGAGAATATTAGTAATGACAGTATTTATAATTTAAAATAGAGTTTGAAGGCCAACTTCCACAGTTTATTGCAGGGTGGTTAATATGTTGGTAACGGGGAGATGAATGTGGCTACCTGTGTGAGTCTATTACTCAAGAGGCCTGTAAATTTGATTGGCTGCTGCAGTTGTAGCAGAATCATTCGATTTGAGAGCAATAGGAAGATAAGATATCCAATTACCCAAATGATTTGCAGGGTTAGCCAACGTTGTCATGGAGACACGAGTTGGAACAAATTAAATTTTAAGCAATAAAATAATCTTAAAGCACGTCTGGGAACAAGGAAATTTGGCAGTGGCACTTACCTGAATTGAATCTTAGCTTGACACGCTGTTGTTTGACATTGATATACTATGGGGGCCTAAACTTTTAAATGACATGTTGCCTTTATTATTTTTTTTCTCCTTTTACAGCTATTGCCAAAACAGATTGTAGTGCATTAGTTTTAAATAAAAGGACATCAATAATATATGCATATCTCAGTGCTCAATGTGGATTCAATAACTCATGAACAGCAAATTTCATGGAATGCTAGCCTTAATCGCTTGAGGCTTTTGGATATTTAAGTTTTGAGATTTAATTATACCTCCAACATCCCCTCATCCCCAAATTCTTAGCAACAGATTTGTGGAAGGGCTTGAGTCTTTCTGTAGCAAAGTTTATAACAAACACGCAGAGAGCTAAACACAGTCAAATGTTTCTTTGTTGTAATTACTCTGTGAATATGTGTGCGTGTTTCTCTTAAGTGTTCTGCTTGTTTCAACACTTCTGCTGGAAAAATCAAAATACTAGTTGAGTACTAAACGTTATCTCAAGACTGAACTGCACACATGTAGTTCCTTACCAAAAGATTTTTGGAATGTAGTATTTAGCTGATTTCTGGGTTGCAACAGGGATTAAAAAAATGGTCAAGCATGTCGCATAAAGAGAGCTTTTATCCACATGTCTCTTAGACAGATGGAGATGAAAATTGGTCTGAGGTCAAACCATTTGCAGCATTCTCATAGCCTTCGATTTTCTTCTCATCTCCACCACAGATAATCTCAAATGATTCAGTAATGACCAAAAGTGCAACATTGACCTTTACTCCCTGGTGGATTACTGTGTTACATGCTGTAAATGGCAGGAAGTCCATTTTGTTCTTCCAGAAGGAGTTCAGTGTTGTACTTGGCTTTCTATATGTTGAAAGTGTAAGTGGAGGCAGAGTACTTATGAATTACCTTCTAAAGCCTTTGTGAACATGATTTGACAGTATATTCTTTTCTGTGCATTAAAGGCTGATTCTTTCGATACTTTTTCTTCAAAGGAATGGATTATGACTTCTATTTTTTATCATCAGAACTTTGTTTTTTCTTGCCTTTTAATCATATTGTTCCTTCTTCTCAATCTAATGACAAATGTGATTCTCAAAATTGAGTTGAAGTAACTAAAGTAACTAAAAAATGTAGTAAGTGAGAATACATAAGCCCATCCTTAAGAAGTGGTAATAGGTGATATAGGAAGTGCAGTTTGCAAGAAAGGATAACAAGCTTCTGACATACAACAGACATTTTTAGCTGAGCATTATTTTGTAGGTAGGTTTGGACAGCTTTGAGGAGTCTCAGCACTAATAATAGAGTAGTTGTCACAATACAACTGATTGTTAAAAATGGCATGCTGTAAGATTTAATTTTTGCTTTAGATCATAATTATTATGGTTGAAATTTCCGAAGCTGAAAGGTGATTAACTGATTCTCCTCAGAGGATGGTTGCATTCTTGGCTTGAAAGTGAAGCCTGGTGGCTCAGGTAGGCTATGGCTTCCCGCATTAGTGATAAAATAGACATGGCTTTTAGGTGTACTAAGAAACACAGCTAAAATTTGGATACTTTTATTACACTTCCTTCTTTTCATTCCAGTGCAAAAATCTGTAGTTGCTTAAGAAATCATGTTTATTTAAGTTTGGTATCTTGCGTGGTGTTTTGGGAAGTACAGGCTATAAAAATGCGGAGTGGTCTGGAGTAGACTATTGTAGAGGAAAACAAACACTTTCTTTTAACAGTGCAAAAGGCAAAAAAAGATACAGTTGAATATACAAGCCCTGCTTAGTAAAATGACTTAATTTAAATTAATATTATATTTAGTAACTAGTCTAGCTGCTTTGTTCTTTGTCATTATGTTAAGAATTCACTTTAGCAAGAGACAAACTGAAGTACAAACACTTGAGTTTGGCCATGGTTAGGTCAAAACATTTAAGTCCTTAATTAGAGTGAAGGAAAAGAAATCTGCCAGCTCAACTTAATTTTACAAAATGCAGCTGAATTCCTTCATGTTAATTTTTAATGATACTTCAGAAAGGAGGGTAGCACTTCAGTCAGGGATCTGACAAGCTTGTCATTTGCAAATAAATCAAAAGACAATCATTACAACAGCAAGAACCAGTGAATGATGTAGTTTTGTCATTGATGGGCCTCACACTCAAGTCCTCTATTAAAAATGAATGTATTCGAGAGGCTCTGCATTAAGAACACAAACAATTAAGGGCACTTCAGATGCTTTGCTAAGAGCTGCCATAGAGCTAGGAGAGCTTTCATGAGAGATGCAGGCTTCTGGAGCCTGCTTTGCCAAGGAGCCAAAGAACATAGGCAATTAGTCATGTTTGTCTATGCTTGAGCAGCTTTCTGCAAATTTTTCTTTGTTTACTGGTTCTTCTGACTGTGCTATATATCTCAAGATCAGCAGTTAGATAATAGCTATATTATAGTGGAAGGCCTCTAGAAGTAGGTGATAAGTACCTTTCTTTTAAGGCTTTCAAACTCATGAGACCCAAATCTGGAATATATAGCTTACTCTAATGCAACTAATTCCTGATGTCTAGTCCTGATTACCAAAGCTCTCCCTAGGCTCCTTCTAAAAAGATTTTTGTTTTCAGGAGTGAGTGTGTGTATATATGTGTATATATATGCACACACATAGAGACTCTAAAGCTATTTCACTTTGAAAGGTGATCATATATTACCTTTTGAACAGCTAGATTCATATTTAAAGTAAGGAAAGTTACCTTTTTTATCAACTCTCTGAAAACAATCCCTTGCAACTCCTGATAATTGTGTTGGGTTGAATTGTGTGCTAAACTCAAACTTTTACAACTCACTAAAGAACAAAATTTCTTTTTAACATGTTTGCGAATAAGAATAGTTCTTACTAAACCTTTGTGGGCAACAAACAGATGTATGAAATATCGTAGTGGATAAGTAATTTAAACTACTTTAATTGTGTGTGGGAAGTAGTGCTATTAAGAGAACTGCCTTTTAAATTTAAGCAGACTTTTGTTATAAACTATGCAGTAATCTTCTCAGGTTCCTTTCAGTGTAAATGTCTCTTAGCACTTGCAACAGCAGTTGTTTATGGCATTTATGATATGTGCATTTAAGCCTGCATAGCACTGTGGAATAGGATTAGCGATGCTGTTTGTACATGATCCATCTGTGATGCCCTGCTTTGGTAAAGACAAACCCAGAAAGTTACATTCTTTTATTCAGTTCTGATATTAAGTCAGAAATGTACTGAGACAATGGTTTTAAAATAAGATTGACTGGGAAAGAGGGAAATTTTTTTTTTAGAAAAGAAATAAAAATGTAAGAAAATCTAGTCAACCTGCATTGGAACTGATATTTATCACGTGGTAGTATGTTCTTTTGTCTTACTCTGTGCTGTCCTGTATGCTCTGTTATTACAGTGAAGCTTAAGTATTTGGGACCTGTGCAGGAAAACTCAGTACGAGTGACAACTTGCAAGTTTTGTAGACTCTGCTGAAAATAGATTTTATTTTCTTTTTTTTAATTCTTCTTACAGCTGCAGTTAGAATACTTATCTCAGTATTACAGTATAGGGAGACTTTTGTGTAGGCTGTCCAGACCAAAGAAGTTTTTCAGCAGAAAACAAATGAGTTTCTTATTCTATTTTTTTTATTTATTTTTCCCTCTTATCCCCTGCTATGATTGATCCTAGCTTCTGTCCTGTAAACAAAGGTAGTCCTGGTTGGTCTAGGGCAATTAACTTCTTGGGGCCCTAAACATCTTAGCTAAACATCAGCCAACAAGATTGCTATTTCTTTCTGTAGCTGACATACCTTGCATTCTGGAGAAACATACTAGATATGTGGAAGAATGCCCTTTAGTACACAATTGTGTTTCACAATCAAATTTTTTTTGTTTGGTTCTTACCTTGTTAACAGGCACTGAAAGTACTAACAGGTTTGGTAATAGTTAAGTCTGATAATAGTTAAGCTGGTAACCTCTTTGTACAGCTGTTGCTGCTACGTGTGTGGTACCAGTACGAAATGCCGCACAGACAGCATGATGGATATTTTATGGTTGTGGCTCAGACAAAACAGGAGCAGACTGCTGTGGCACTGTGTGAAATGATAGCTGTTTCTGTTGACAGTACAGGACTGTTCCCCTTGTAGCGGGGGAAGAAATGTTTGCTGTAAAGCAACTGTCGCTTCATTGCCCCTATGTAAGGAGGAACTTTTTGTCCTGGAACTCCAACTGCTTTGGAGACTCTTACCTCCTCAAAACTATAGAGAGGATGTGTCAAATGCCAGACACTGGTCAGGTGGAGTACTTCAGCTTACATCACAGCAAAATGGTGTTTTACAAGTCTCACTGGTACTGAGTGTTTTCCCTGTGTCTATCAGAGGTGGAGGAAGCGGTGTTAAAGCTTGCCAGTTGTATTTAGATCTCAAATCACCCATCTACTGAGGCATAAAAGTGGAGGGTGACTTTTGTATTCTAATTACTGCTTGACTGATGTATAAGGATCAGCACATTTCAGTGTCTCCCTGAAAAACTCAGGGTGATGGGATGGTTCAAGGAAAAGCTGGGCACAGTAGTTAGGAATGTTTTCATCTGACTTCGACAGAGTTTATTTTTGCTCCAGTGTATGCATGTAATTCCATGGAAGGCCTAATTTGGCAGAGATCTCGTTTCTTGTATGTTTAAACAAAAAATTCAGGAAATATCTACATGGATTAGTGACATGACAGAGGTTGACAGGAGCTCTTGAGGGTGTCTTTTACATGAGCTGTGTTCCCATCTGAATTCTAGTTTTGATATGGTAGAGCTGCGCAGCAGAAGCTGTTTTAAAGGAAAACGGTAGGAGTTGTGCAAGTACCTTGAGGTTAAGTTAATGGTGGATCTGAGTGGTGGGCAGATGTCTAGATTTGAAAAACCGTAAGCACAGTTAAGACTAAGTAATGACAGGAGAAGATCGCTGTACCCCACCAGGAATCCTGTGTTCAAGCTGAGGTGCCAAAAATGGGAGATAAAGCTGTAGAAAAGCATGACTGAAACACTTCATCCTGCTATCTTCTCTGCTGCTTTCAGTGAAGGATTATTCTGTTCTCTGCTGGTTCCTAGCCTTATTGTTCTCCTGTTACTCATGGTTTCACTAATTTGCTGTTATTGACTATCACATTTTCTGATCTGAATATTTTTCATGTCTGCATTATTTTAATTCTCTCTCACTATCAGTGTTTTAGAAGTCTGTACTTTTTGTCTTTATTTTGCCTTGCTTCTGTTTTGGTATTTTGTTTGTGCTCCTGATAGTGTGTTTCTGTCAGCAAAACTAATTTTACCTTCTAATAGGCAGATAAAATTGATCAAGAAAGAAACATTTTTCTGCCATGCCTGTCACCTTCATGTTATGCTGCTTGATAATTTGAGTTATAATAAATCTACCTTTTAAAAGGCTTTGTCTTGGACTTAATGGATTTCAAAAATGCTTTACTTGTTAATGAGCTATGTACAAGGACCAGATTTGTGCCTAAATGTGTGTACAGATTAGGTGCTTTAGACATGACAGATGTCCTAGAGTAGCTAACTAAATCTGTCCTCATCTAGGTTTATATATTAATTATTTACATTTGCTGTAGTATGAATATATAGATTTTTTTTTTGTTACTTTCTTCACTGTATGAACTTACTATAATCCTGTACACTAGTTAATATATTGCAACAAACGTAAAACACAGTTTTAATCAAAATACTTTTCCTCTGCAGACAGAAATTGCCAAGAGATTGAATACAATTTGTGCACAAGTCATCCCATTTTTGTCTCAGGAAGTAAGTAAAACTGTTCAACTGTTAAAGTGCAATTATGTAGCTTTTCTGTTTGCAAATTAGCTAGTTTTAAGATGTTAATTTTATCACAATACACAAGTGTAAGGAACATCTGTTATAGCTGAAGTGTGCAAACCCCCTGCTAATTTTGTCTAACAAATTTGAGTTCAAACTACTGACAATGGCTCAGCCTCATCTGTTGCCTGAGGAGAGTGTGAGTCTGTAAAATATCACCAGTGCAACAAAATACTTTAATTTCTAATAACAGTGATTGCTGATTTGATATTCAGTTGTCCAGTATGAATCTATTGAAATAAACTTATCTTGTTTACATAATTTGTATCAAATTCCAGTATAAAAGGTGAGTACTTAGTTCCCATGCAAAACACTCTTTAAGGTTACAAATATGCATCAGGTCTGAATGACTGCAATTGTAACATGTTATGGACAGCTGCCGTTACATTTTAGAGCCTGTTATTTTTCCACATGCCTTTTCAAACTATACGGTTTACAAAGAGCATTTGTAATTCTTGTTGAGTTCAGTGAAGCATTTATTTTTACTGTCTGAAACTTCAGTAGGTTTTGCTGTTTGGGCACAGGGCATATAAATGTTAAAATTGACACTGGTGTGATGTTGACATTATCGTCCTGTCAGCTCAATTAGAAACTGATTATTCATTTGCCAGAAAATTAATATTGAAGTGGCATGGGGGAAGAGGCTGACTTTGGGGCTCTTCATTGTTTTTGAACAGGTGAGAAATAGGGCACTGTTACCTTTTTTACTTGTGTAGGATGTCTTGCAGTAGGTAACCTGAGCTTCTGCAGACTAACTGGTTATTCAGCTGTTTGTGATCCTGGTTTGATTTGGTATGGTCAATATCTTAACACAAATTCCTCCCCATACCCCTTCTTCTTTTAATAGCATCAGCAGCAAGTGGCCCAAGCTGTAGAACGTGCCAAACAAGTTACCATGGCTGAACTGAATGCCATCATCGGGGTACGTGGCCTTCCAGGTCTACCTCCTACAGTGTGTATAACTTGCTTTCATATCTTACTGCTTTGCTTTTTTTTTAAAAAAAATAAGCTTAATGTTTTGATGTCTTTGTTTTGATGCCCAACATTGCTGAAGGCTTTGTCTTGTTTCAAGCAGATTTTAGCAGTGATGAAGTTAATAGTTTACTTTGTCAGAACATCATTTTGTGCAGCAATGCTGCGCGTAACAAAACTTTTCCTCAAAGAAATATAATGATTAGGAGAGTTGCTTGTGTATTTGTAGATACTGTATGTCAGTTGATGTAGTTACCTTTGCCTCATGCTTTTTGTGACACTTGAGTTCTTGGAGCTTGTACAACTATTCGTTCTTCTTTCTTTCCCTTTCTTGTGAATTTTTCATGAATTTTAAATTAGCAAGCTACTGAAAAGGAACTTCACTTGCTTTTGAAGTAGTATTAATTGTCTGACACAGTGTTCTAATAACCTTTCACCAAGCATGTGCTTCTAAATATGCTGAAATAAGTTAATACTACTTGCTTGTGACTGGTTGTCAATCACAAGTCATTTGCTTTGTATTAATGAACTTTCTGAACCATACATTCCTTCCACTGCATGAGTTCATTTCCCCTGCCACTAAGTCTAGAATATTTCTAATGTTTTCTGCCCTTCCAGACTAAGTGAAAGAAGTAGCCGAAACAAGAGCCCGTCCTTTCTGATTTTATTCATATGTGAGCGCCTTGAGCAGATTCAAATTACTCATTTATCAATTTATGTTAATTGCTTGTGAGAAGATGCCCTGCTGGTCTTTATAGTTTCCTCAGACACTTTGTAATGATAATTAGACATGCTGCTGTACGGATTAACAGTGCCATAGTCCAATGACGTCTACAGACAATGGAACCAGTTAATCCATCTGTGCTTAAAATTACATCCCAACTGGAGATGAAAAAAAAAAATAGAAGTGAGAGAGGATTAAAAGAATGAGCCTCAGCTTGAAAACTCTCCTTTCATCAGTTTCTCAATTGCAGATACGCAGTCGGTTTGCCTGTGGTAAGCTATTGGCAGTCAATTAGGTGAAATAAACTGGGAGGGTGACCTTCATTTCCTTTTAATAGCTTTTCCTCCCTGAAATGGGGAGCTTCAGTGGATTTTCAGCTTAAATTTTTTTCAAGCTGCTTTATTACACTTGACAGATTAGCTTTGCATAAACATACCCCCCCCTTCAAATCTGTGCTGTTTTTTCCTTCACATCAAATTTTGACTGTTACTTAGTTGATTTGCTAATCACATTTTAGAAACCCACACAATTACATCTGTATTTGTCACCATCTCCTCTATGCTTTGCTTGTGTAATGAATTACTTTATGAATACCTGATTTGATCTTTGAAATACAGCACATGTACATTTGCAGTATTTGATTAGCAAAGATTAGAGAACTGTGCTTTTGTGCATTTTTTAAAATGAATTGTTTCTTTAGGATGAAAATGGAATGGAAAATCCTTTTTAATGAACTAGTTTTAAAGAATATTTTGTGCTGTAAATGGAAGTATGTCTTAAAATGTGTTTAAAAACATTCTTACTGGACTTAGGATAGTGCCACTTAGTCAAACCAAATTTTACTGTCTCAAGCATGTGATTTACCTCTTTTTACAGTCTGCATAAAACAGTCTTTTGAAAGCAATAGGATCTGCAAGTATCACATGCAATTAAGAACTTTTTTTTGGGTGGTGATGGAGGCTTGGAGGGAAGAGAAATGTGTGTGAATAGCGGGAATAGAAGTCTCTACGTTTTTTGTTTTAAAATTATCTAGTATTATGGCTTCTAAAGACTGCTGAATAATGCCATACAAATCCAAAACTGTGAATGAGGAAATGAACATGTTGGGCACAAAATTTCTCGGACTATGTAGATGCATGCATACACGTAATGCTAAATTAGATATATGTCACAGTGGTCTTTCGCAGTCTTACATGATCAATAATTATCTTGTGCTGCACAATAAGTTTCATGCTCTGACATATGCTTGATTTTGTTTGAAAGGGACGGTGTGCATCCTGGAAAATCTGAATAGCATAAAATTGGGTTGACAATTCAGTGGACCTTTGCTCCTCCTCACTGAGCACGCAGCATGTCAAGCCCTCTCCCCAGAGGGGAGGACACATCAGAAGCCTGTCTATTCCTACAAGCAGCAGCTGCACGGAGAGCGAGCATGGCCCAGTTTGATAGCAGCTGTCAGCATTGTTCAGGGACTAGACTGAGTGTAAAGAACAATGGAAAGGCCATGCTCTTAAAGTGCAACGTCTTTCAAGATAAGAAAAAAAATAGTAATTTAACAGTTTAGACATCTATTATCAGCGTGAAAGATCATGAAACTTCTTTTCAGAATGCAAATAGGCTGGAGCAATCTTTTAACAGTAGAATATGCAGTTGAATAGCTTCTGATACCATACCGCCAAGCATACTTACGTGCAAGAAATTTAGAGGGTAGGAGGAAAGTTTAATATGCCTAGCTGACTTTCACTTGTGTAGTTTCTCTTGACTAGACAAAATCTACGTTTTTGTCAGGGTTGACTATTTTCTCTTTCTTCCTTTCTATCTTTGTGGGCCATTGTTTCCTGCCACTAGATGATTTAAGCGTTTCCCAAATGGCCTGTATGAGTTAGAGCAATTCCTGTTGTTGCTGGGCCGTATGTGAATTCTGGAAGGGAACAAAGCCTTTAATTAGGGTGAACAGCTTTTTGAACTGCACGATGATTTTAATCCTTGTTTATCTTATACCTTTTTCTAATTTGCTGTTGAAAAGGTGAAAGCCTGTTAGAGGACAGCCTGTGAGGATAAGGACTGTTAGTCTCATGAGACTGAGATTTTTAAGAGTCTTTACATACAGTCAAAAGCCAGGCTATGGAATTGATGTATATTAAACATGTACAGAAGAGAAAGAATGGATTAACACTTAAAAAAAAAAGTAATAAAAAAGTAATACAGTTGGACTAAGTAAGCTTGTACGTAGTGCTAATCCTCCATGTCAATTAAAAATCCTTACTTCAGGAAAGAACTGTGGATGATATTTGGTTGTTAAGTCACACCTCTGGCCTTATAAATTTCCTGCTGTTCTTGAAGGATTTAACTTCCAGCCATGAGGTCACAGAGTGGCTAAACAACCTCTGTGACAATGTTTTTTTAAATGGCAGCATTTACTATTTATTATATTTAAGTTGAATGAAATATCAATTTTGCTAGATAAGCAGTAAACTAAACAGAAACCTTTGACTTAAAAGATAAGTGGACCTGTTAACTCCTTGGCACTGCTGCAGCTGCAGGCACTGTCTGCATTTGAGGCAAGGGGAGAATCCAGGTCATAATATGAAAGAATTGGGTAGATTATCGTTGTTTAAACTGAAGACTGTTGTTTGCTGTTTTGTTTAGGGATTTTTTTTATTTTTCTTTTTCTTTGAGATGTATAATCTGACTGTGAAATGAAAGATACTCAAAGGTTGTGCTGGGACATATAAGGGATAGTTATATTAATTTATGAGGATGTAAGAAATGCAAAATTCATTAGATTTACTTTCAAATTAATAAATATGTAGTTCTAATAGTAAAATACACAAATATCTGAGTGGGAAAGACAAGGAGGAAACTGAAGTATTTTTTAACACTGCTTTTTAGATGCCTGATTTCAGTGTACCACTGAGGAGCCCAGTATGTCTTATTTTGCCTTTTAGGATGGGTTGCTAATGGTTCTGTGAAATATATATCTTCTGGATTGACAGTGCTCTTGAGACAGATTGAGTTGTAGACCTGTGAGAGGCCTCTCTCCGCTGTTGCCTGAGGTGATTGGCTAAAGGATTAGCAAGATGTGGGATTATTTTTTCTCCCTTGGCTGTGGTTGCCAGCTATCTCTGGAATTGTAGTGTGTGAAGCTTAAGAGGATGAGGTTAACCTCTTGAGGGTTTATTCTTATGAGTGTGTAGTTAATCCTTAGAAAAGCCTATAAATAACTAGGCTGTATGTTTCATTATAAAATAGAAATACAGACTAGAGCAGAAATGAATGCAGAATTTAGTGCAAGGAAAGAGCTAAGCAGCTGTAGCATTACTTTAGATCCTCCTCAGCTGTGATCTGCAGTATATGCTGAGGGAGGGGAAATTTCCTAGTTCTTTTAAATTAAATAAAATGAGATCTAGTGAGCACAACACACTGTGTCCTCGCTTCTAATGTAAACTAGCTAATCCTAGATCTAAACTATGAAACTCTGGTAATAGCAACTCAATTGTGTGCCAACATTCTGGGTTATTCTTCTTGTTTTTATTTTTAAAAATACATAGAATCCTTAATTACATGCTAGGATTCCATCATGGTAGATGCTTTCAGGATGCAAAGGCTTCAGACTTGTAAACTAAATTTAAAATAGGTAGCCAAGGAGTAAGGCATTTTGTCAGCATGACGGTTTGTATTCTCAAAATACCAAAAAATGGTCTGATTTTTATTGTTAGTGACACTAAGTTTGAGGAAAAATAAAAAGCACTATTGATGTGTACTGGCAGTTTGTCCTTCTCAAAGCAGACAGCTTGGGAGAAGGTGTGTAGATGGTGAATGGGTCATGTTAACCAAACTTGGTTTTCACTTGACCACCACGACTCCACACTCCTCCTTCTCCTCTGAATCCATGTGCTCTGGACTGATGGGGAAACAGAACCTTGGAGCAGCAATACAGAGGAGGGTATTGTCTAAACAAGATGATAATTTTCTGGAGAAGAAAGTATTCTCAGTCATTCTGAAGAGGGTAAAGTTGCATCCAGAAGTCAAATATGATTGAGCTGCAGACCAGATCTCCCTTACCTTGAAAGGTTTCACTTGTGGGTGGATAGAAAAATCTGCATCTTGGATCCAGTCTAGAAAAAGAAACAAGATATGTTTAGGTGGCTCTCATCTACGTCTAATGTGTAAGCTACAAATCAAAGGTGAGGCCAAGTGTATGGTTATAAATTTGTGAAGCTAAACAGCTTTCAAGAAGGGAGTGAAAGGGAGATCATTGGAAAAAATTATGGTTAGCTACAGCTCAAACCTAAATATATGTAGCTGCAACTGTGAGAGGTGAGAAAAGCTAAATTCTGATGAGCATGTGAGGTATAAACAGTGAGTTTGCTAGATTATACTGGTGAGCAGAAGTTGGGGATATGGGATGTACGTGTTGAGTGCTATAGGTCTATAAGCTGGTCTATTTTGCTGAAGGAGGGACATTCAGATTGGACTGGTAAGGTTAGAAGGACCTCTGTGTGTGGCAATAGTAAACAGAAGAACAGAAAAGTCAATGGAGGATGTGGTTTTCAGGAAGCGTTCTTTAGACTGATGTGCTAGATGAGATGGTTCCTTCTTTATGTGAACTTGGATCCAAATGATTCTGTTAAGCGGACTGGTTTGGAAGAAATTGTTTCAGTGGAATGGAAGAGACTAAAATTGGGTCAAAAGATGCTGGAGTAGTACAGTTGAAGGCAGGGATTTACAGGAAGTGTGTCCAGTGAGCTTTAATAAAGAGAATTCAGAAGGGCTACTAGAAAGGCAAAATGGGGTTTAGAGATGGATTTGGTTTTGAAGATAATTGAAGCAGAGGAGCATAAATATATATATATATGTGTGTGTGTGTGTAAAGTCATCGGCGCAGATGAGTAGGTTATTTCATCCCAGAGGAAGGGATTACTTCCTCTAGAGAGTGTTTCAAAGCACCTCTCTTGAGTACAGCGTATGCAGGCAGAACAGCTTTCCATGTTCAAAGATAGTTTTTGTGAATTTTATGCACTTTTTCCCTAAGTAGGAGAGAGACTGAAGAGAAGAACATACCTGTTTCTCTCATTCTTACAAATGTCTGGTTTGCATTCATGCCTGAAGTGGACAAGTGGGTGAATTACAGTAAGAAAGAGTCAGTAGGCTAAGAATGTGATGTGACCTTCAGTGCTCTCTTGAAAGAAGCCTGAGATGTGATACGTTTGGAAGAGGAAGGAGCTGAATGTGAAGAATGAATCAGTTGCCCCAGACAAAAGAGTAACTTCTCTGGGACTGCACAAGAGATGAAATCAAATGCAAAGAAGTTAGTTGAGTAAGGATGAAGCAAACCATGGAGCTGTCCAGAAACATGAGTATGAATGGAGAAAGGTGTTGGGAATTTACAGTTTGAATGATGTAGGGCTGTAAGTTGAATGAAGCATACAGTTCAAAAGGAACTAAAGTCTAGTTTTGAAACACAAACATTGATGCTCTGAGGTGAACTGTCAGCATGCTGATGAGAGTGATGTGGACCACACAGGCAAAGTATACCTGTAACAGGGTGCCTGTAACAAAGATGGAGTCAGTAGGAAAGTGCAGAGAGGTAGATGCAGAGGGGCTGTAGAAAGAGATATGGGGACAGGAGTACTGTAAATATTAAACATTCAAAATGTGCAAGAAAAACAGCAACCCACTGTGTTCTTCATGGAGGAAGAGCCAGGCAAACTGTTGAGATAGGAGGCTATGTGGGAGGACTGGAAGAGAAGGGAAAGAAGCTTGCTTTCCTTGTTCTTCTGCAGAGGCAGACTAGCATAGGCATTCAGGGTAATTTTAGGAAATAGTAAAAGCAGGGCCAAGATACAGTTTGTACAGGGGTTCATTGTAACTCTTCAATCTACTGAAGAGTTTGCCTCAGTTGTAGGATTCCTGGTATATGGTAACTGTTACTTCTTTTTTTCCGAGTACTTGCTGAACTAACAAGGTTGCTGTCCTGTATAACATTAAATTTCCTGAGAGCATCCAGTGCTGTTTTTAAAGGTGCTGACTAACTGTAGCTCTTTAAATTGAAAACTTCCAAGCAGTAGTATTGAGGTAGTAAAAGCAAGGATTGGCAGAAGTGTATTGCTCAAATGCATGTTCAGAAGTGATTATAATTTGGTGGAAATCACTATAGAGTATATAGGAAACTTTCAAGAATCTGATTTGTGGCTTGGAACAGTGAATAAAAATCAATGGAATGCTTTCCTCATGACTGTTGTGTTTTTCATGCTTTGATATCTGAAATATTTTTGTAGTTAATAGTGGATGGAACAAAAGGGTGATGAGCACAATTTAAAATACTATATTTAACTTCTAGATTTTAATTTACTAAGAATCCTTTCTGTTCTATCATTACTATCTTCATGTTCAGCAAGATTTAAATTTCTGGAGGCTGAAAGGGCGTGGAAGGAAAATAAATAATTTTTAAGACAGTCATATGTCAGTAATAAAACTCCCCAGAGTAATATCTTTAAGTAGTTTCCAAATTGGTGCATGCTTGAGCTAGTTGTTTTTGGCTGCTGTGGCAGGCC
>NW_009727709.1:28639-45679 GCF_000703405.1 Apaloderma vittatum
TTGAAATGTCCTTGGATGGTAGCTGGGTGCTAACAGTAGCTAAAAAGGCAAATACATGTATTTGAGGTTAGAAGATGAGTAATATCAGGAATTTAGAGTTGCAACAGGAAAAAAAAAATGCTGTCCATTTCTGCAAACCAAAAGCAATGTGTGCTGACAGCTTCATTCTAGAGACTTAAGGCTTGCATCTTAGTCTTCAGAAAGAGCAATATGTAACTTGTCTAAAATTTAAAAAAAAGCTTTGTTCTCAAGCTGACTTAGACAAACAGTGACGAGAAGAGTGTAACTGGTTTCAGAAAACCAGCCTTTGTCTTGTCTGGACCCAAGAGTATTTAGGTAGTCTTCTGTGTTTTTGAGGATGTAGTTTTTCAGTTTATTACTTTCTGTTAGAGTCTGGGAAGTGAAGACTAGTTTTCCTGCACGAAGACTAGTTTTCCTGCACGAGGATCTTTTTACTTCCATTCTTACTCTGACTCTACCTGTTCACTCCCCCCTGCCCTGTGGCATCTGTCCTTTATAAAGGCCACTCTCATTCCTCCATTGTTGCAATTTTTTTCCTCTGATGTGACTTCAACTTTGCTGTTTTTCCCTTATTTTTCATAATTTAGCTGAGGAAAAAAATTACATTAACCTGAAAGAACCCCTAAATAACAAACCAACTATTCATGACCCTTAGAACCTGTTCTTCTGACTTGTTTTGATTGCTTTTTTTTTTTGGCCCCCTATAAGCTGAGACAGGAACTGTTCTTAAGCCAAAATATGTAATACATAGCTCTTTCATTGACAGCTATTCTTCTGAAAGTATGTATATACAAAAAGAAGATTTTTTTATATTTTTATATAAAAGTATAAACTATTCTGTATATATTACGTATATATTAATTGTATGTATAATATATAGCATATAGTGTATGAAGCATATAACAATATCTTAATTATATGTTAAGATATAAAATACATCATTGTGTATATATGTAAAAATGTATATGTTCATCCTAGCAAGAGGGCTTCTTTAGTTCACAGGCTGCTTGTTGTGTTGTCAGCAGAGCTGCTGATAAAAGCATCAACTATGCTTCAATGGGTCTGCAACTGGTAGAAGCTACTGACTTTTAGGTGGAGTTACAGTGCCTAAAAGCATGGAGAAAGGAACAAACCCTTTCTTTTCTGTTGGCAAAAGCCCTGATGTGCATGTTGCTACACCACTGGAGTGCTAATGCACCTTTGGGAGGCAGTGTTTCTGAACTGGGAGAATTACATCTGCTGACAGTATTCTGCGTCCTTGCCACAGAGCTCTGCCAGCGTGGGATGATCCACAGAGGCAGCACAGCATAGCTAGGACGCTGGTGCAGATCTCCTCTTCTGAAAGTACCAGTTATGCAGCCAGTACTATATAATTACCCCATGTCAATGAGATGTTAAAAATCTTGCCATGTAACAACTATCACTAAACTTTTGTTAAATAGCTAATTGCAGATTGCTTTAAGAGAAGAGCAGCTGATGTGCTGTTTCACTGGTTGCAGCGAGAAATCATTGGGGTGGAGTCACTCACATCTATCATTACTGTTTACAAGGCTAGCATTTTTGAAGAGCCATGAAATGTACAATCTCTTTTTCTTTATAAATCTGGTGCCCTCCAAAATGCCAGAACGAAGGGTGGAGAGACTTAGCTGTTTAAAGTGAGACAGAAAAGGACGACAAAGATTAGATTTACCAATCTTTGTACAGTGCTAAGGAAAAGATGAAGTGCTTCGTTCTCTCTTGCACTTTATGCCCATGATCTGTGGTGATATGGAAACTAATCAATGGTTAGTAAGCTACCCTTGGAAATTGCTTTTATATTTGCTATTTGCATTATATTCGGGAGTGTTGAATACCTGCTTCTCAGTTCTTTAGGTTTAAATCTAAATACAGTATTAAAATTTAAAAATGTAAATGCAAAATTTAAAAAATAACTGTGTGTGTACTTGTAGGTGGGCTGATACTCGCTATGTAATTCGAATTGATAGCAGCTCAAGCTTCGTTTTCCTCGTGAAAAAATTTCTCAGGAAATACAGAATATATTCTAAAATTCAATGTAAAGAATGTATTTAGTATATATGCCTTATATAAAGATTTTAAGGAGCTCTCAAAAAGATTTCTTGTTGTAGTAGTGAAAAATTGGATTTAGAGTTCTGCTAGGTAGTTGCAAACTTTTGTGTAACTGCTTTGGCACTTTTGTTGGCTGTCTCAGGTGCTTTCTGTGGGGTCTTCTGGAAGAGAGCCATGTACGCCAGTTGCTGGCTCCACAGCAGATTCTGTGTTCTCTTCCTATGTTGTAATTTTCCTGTGGAATCATTTTTCTCTTGAACTACAAGGCCAGTCATCAATAAATACATATTTTTATTTCAGAGAAGTTAGTGTGGCAGCTTCATGACTGCAACTAGGGTTTTTTTTTTTTTTCTTTCTTTGAGAATAACTTGTAGCCTTATAGAGCAAGTATATGGGGAATTATGCTTGTGAGTGTTCATGCTAGCTCTCCTTACTTTAGCAAGATTAAAGAACGTAGTTTAGCCTCTAACACAAGGAGAATAAACCAAAACACCAGACTCTAGAGCTGCTCAGTTTTAGTTAGTATTCTATGGCAAAACTCTAGCATAAATCTGTAGAAGTACATTTGACAGTGAAACAGGTATGCATCAGTGTAAAAGAGTAGTAAGAGCACCGGAGCATAAAGTGGTCTGTTTCATCTTTATGAGCCAGTTGAAGTTAACATTGCTTTTCCTATTTTGAGTTTTCTGAAGAACAGAAGAGATAGAACTGGATTCCTGGAGAAGGATTCCATAGCAGAGAACCGAAAGTGAATTCTGAAAAGAAGGGAAATGACACAGGAAGGAATTGAGTGATCAAGTAGAAAAGGGGTTTAAACTAGGAAACAGATAAAATACCTTAATTGAGAACTATAAACTTCATGGTTTTTTTTTCAATAGCTTTGTGGAGTATATTGGACATGTGGAGGGCCTAATTTGTTAGTATTATAATCACTGTGTCAGTGAGGCAGTGAGGTATAACTTACCAGCCTTATTTAAATTACCTTACAGATGAATCTAATCTGTCAGAAAAGGACTTCTTGGGGATTGTGTGTGGGAAGCTGCCTTTATCCCAGTGTAGTATCAGTTTTTTGGTTTATGTGAGGCAATTTATGCAACCTCTTACTGCTTCAAAAAAGTTGATGAGAAAGTTTATTGAGGCTTGCTAGTGTGGTTTTATGGTGTGCACAAGTGGAAACTTTGAAACCTTTGAGGAGCCTTCTGTTCAGAAATTAGACATTAGTATGAAGCAGATTTCCACAGCAGATCAGAAAGAACAAACTTGAGATAATTATTTCATCTCCTTTATGAATTTTGTATTTTCTTTCTGACATCAGTTTTCTACACAGTAAAACTTTTTTGTTTGGTGCTTTTATTTGGTTGGCTGGTTGGTGGTGGTGTTTTGGTGGAGTTTTTTTTTTTGTTTTTTTTTTTTTTGTGGGAGTGAAAGGTAGATAATAAGAGCCAAAGATGCTATCCTATGTATCGTCTATAACAAAACATTAAAAATGAACAGGATTTTTCCCATGAGACAGTCAGATCTTTAAATAATCATACCACTGCTATACAAATTTTGTATGTATGAAACATAAGACTCTGGAGAGCTTCTGCCATTACTGTCCTTCTATGGATTTAAATCTCTCATACAATGACATATCATGTGGTTTACAGATGGAAGAGGCTTGCTGAAGAAACTGTCTCCTTGTTCTGAAAGGACATTCTCTTCCTTCATCCAAGGCATTGTGGCTTGTCCTCATAATGGATAGTTTTCAAGTAACTTCTTCAAAAATTCAAGTAACTTCTTCAAAAGACTTCATTCTCGGTTAACTAGCTAGAGAAGTAGTGGTGGACATTTTCAAGTTTGTTTACTGACATGTAGTGTAATATGAGAATTAAGAATTAAGGAAACTAAATAAAACAAGGTAAACACAGATGTTTGAAAGGAATTAGGTAGAAAATTAAACAGTGATAGTAGTAGCAGACTCATTTTACTACAACATGTTTAAACAGAGAGAAAACAGTAAGCAATAAGAATTGCATAATCACAGAAAGCCTGAGGTTGGGAAGGGCCCCTGGAGGTTTTCCGATGCATGGCCCCAGTTCAAACAGAACCACTTAGAGCCAGTTGTGTGGGACCATGTCCATACAGCTTTTGCCTATCTCCAAGAATGGAGACTCCACAGCCTCACTGACAACCACTGCCAGTGCTCAGTCACCATCACATGAAAAGAGTGTTTTCTGATGTTCAAGAGGAACCTCTTATGTTTCAGCCTGTGCCCGTTGCCTCTTGCCTCATCATTGGGCCATCCAGTGATTGGCCACAAAGGTGGTTAAAGGACTGAAGCATCTTACATAGAATCATAGAACAGTTCAGGTTGGGAAAGATCCTTGGGATCATCGAGTCCAACCATTAACCCTACACTACAAGTTCACCCCTAATACATACATACGAGGGCAGGCTGAAAGAGCTGGGACTAGTTAGCCTTCTTTAGGCCAATCATTAGATCCTTTTCTCTGTCATAGAATGGCTTAGGCTGGAAGAGACCTTAGAGATCATCTAGTCCAACCTCCCTGTTTTGGGCAGGGACGCCACCTCTCGACTAGACCAGGCAACACATGGGGACCATGTCTCCATTGTACTGGGAATCCTGGAACTGGATACAGCATAATCTCAACAGTGATTAGTAGAGGATAAGGACAATACTTTGTTTAACGCAGCCCAGGATCCCTTTCACTTGCTTTGACACAAGGGCATGTTGCTGACTTGGATTCAACTTGCCTGGTGTCGGCCAGGACTTCTAGGTCCTTTTCTGAAAAGCTGCTATCTAGCTTTTTTTGTTTGGTTGGTTTTGGTTTTGTTTTTTTTTGGCAGCCCCCAGCATATACTAGTGTGTGGAATTGTTCTTCCCAGTGCAGGCCTTTATGCTTCTTGTTGAACCTCATGAGACTTCTGGTTTTCCAGCCTGTTGAGGTCCCTGTGAATGGTAACAAGGCCGTTGGATGTATCAGCTACTCCTCACACTTCTGTGTCATCTGCAAAAGAAAGCAAACCTCGGAGCTTAATTTTGCAGATTGCTGCTGTAGTATTGAAGATTAGGGTCCAAATATATCAGAAGGCAGTGTCTTGCAGGGACTGCTAACATGCTTTATGATTAGTCTAAAGATGATATTATCAAGGATAAATAAACATACAAAAGCAATGAAGAGGAATTATAGCTTCAGCTGTTGAAGCTGAGTTGGAAAATGGAGTAGTATGCAATCTGTATATTGGTCTGTTTACGTGTCACAGAATGGTTTGGATTGGAAGAGGCCTTGAAAGATCAAATCCTTTCACTAGATCAGGTTGCTCAAAGCCCTGTCCAGCTGAACTTGAACACTTTTAGGGATGAGGCATCCACAGCCTCTCTGGGCAACCTGTTCCAGTGTAACCTGCATTGCAGAAGAATTCATTCCTTATATCTACTCTACCCTCTTTCAGTTTAAAACCATTGCCCCTTGTCCTGTCACTACAGGCCCTGGTAAAAAGTCTACAGTACGGTGTCCCCAGAGTCTTCTCCAGGCTCAACAACCACAGCTCTCCCAACCTTTCTTCATTGGAGAGGTGTTCCAACCTTTTCTAATAAATCTTTGTGGCCATCCTGGACCCACTCCCAACAGGGCCGTCTTTCTTGTATTGGGACCCCAAAGAACTGGACACAAATGCAGGTGGAGTCTCATAAGAGGAGAGGGGAAGAACCATCTTCGTCAACCTCCTGGCCATGCTTCTTTTGATGCAGCCCAGCTAGTGCGTGTCCAAATGTTTTATCCACCAGTGTCTCAGAGTCATTCTCCACATGGCTGGTCTCAATCCATTCATCCCCCAGTCTGTATAGATTTTGCAGATTGTCCCAACCAAGGTGTAGAATGTTGCATTTGCTCTTGCTGAACTATGAGGTTTGCACAGGCCCACTCCTGAGGCCTGTCAAAGTCCATGTGGTTGGCATCACGTCCTTTGAGTGAATCAGTTGCATCGCTCAGCTTGTTGTCATCTGCAAACTTACTGAAGATGCACCCAATGTCATTAGCTACATTACTGATGAGGATGCTCAAGAACATTATGGACCCTTGAGGGACACCACTGGTTGCTGATTTCTACAGGACTGGTGAGCTACTAATTCTTTGGATTGAGTCTCCTTACCTGTGGATACTGTCGTCTAGCTGTTTTCTCATCCATCATTAACTTCATCTCTCTCCAATCGAGTGGCAAGAGAGACTGTTTCAATGGTCTTCCAGAAGTCTGGTTAGATGATATCTGTAGCTCTTCCCCCTCCTACTGATGCAGTCACTCCATTGTAGAAAAATGTGGATATTCTTGAGGAAGGTTGTCATAAAATCGCATAACTATTGAGGCTGGAAAAGACCTCTGAGATCATCAAGTTCAGCCTATGACCCGTCACATCGGCGAGACCACAGCACTAAGTGCCACATCCAGCCTCTCCTTAAACACTTCCAGGGATGATGACTCCACCACTTCCCTGGGCAGTGCATCCCACTGCCTGAGCACCCTCTCCATGAGGAAGGGCTGCCCTGACGCAGTTTCAGGCCATGCCCTCTTGTCCTGTCACTCGCCTGGGAGAAGAGCCTGACCCCTACCTGACTACACCCTCCCTTCAGCCAGTTGTAGAGAGTGATAAGGTGCCCCCTGAGTCCAGGCTAAACACCCCCAGCTCCCTCAGCCTCTCCTCACAGGACTTTCCCTCCAGTCCCTTCCCCAGCCTCGTTGCTCTCCTCTGGACCCGCTCCAGCCCCTCAAGGTCTTTCTTGCAGTGAGGGGCCCAGCCCTGCACACAGGGCTCAAGGTGAGGCCTCACCAGTGCTGAGCTCAGGGGCAGAATTACATCCCTGCTCCTGCTGGCCACACTGCTCCTGATACAAGCCAGGATGCCATTGGCCTTCCGGGCCACCTGAGTACACTCCTGGCTCATGTCCAACCGGTTGTCTACCAGCACTCCCAGGTCCCTCTCTGCCAGGCCACTCCCCAGCCACTGCTCCCCCAGTTGGTGGTGCTGCAGGGGGTTATTGTGGCCAAAGTGTAGGACCCTGCCCTTGGTCTTGTTGAACTTCATCCTGTTGGCCTCGGCCCATCGACCCAGCCTGTCCAGGTCCCTCTGCAGTGCCTTCCTACCCTCCGGCAGATGGACACTCCCCCGCAGCTTGGTGTCATCTGTGAACTTACTACGGGTAGACTCAATCCCCTCATCCAGGTCGTCAGTACAGATGTTGAACAGGACTGGGCCCAGTATTGATCCCTGGGGGACACCACTGGTCGCCAGATGCCAACTGGATGCAGCACCATTCACCACCACTCTCTGGGCTCGGTCATCCAACCAGTTTTTTACCCAGTGAAGGGTGCACCCATCCAAGCCGTGGGCTGCCAGCTTTTCCAGGAGGGTGCTGTGGGAGACTGTGTCAAAGGCTTTGCTGAAGTCGAGGTAGACCACATCCACAGCCTTCCCTCATCCGCTAGATGGGTCACCCAGTCACAGAAGGAGATGAGATTGGTCAGACAGGACCTTCCTTTCCTAAACCCGTGTTGGCTGGGTCTGATCCCTTGGTTGTCTTCTGCATGCTGCTTGATGGCATCCTGCAATATGTTCTTCCCTGTAGCTGAAATAATGTTTTGAAAGTACTTAGAGAAATTTAAATGCAAGTTATTAGTGGATTAAATTGTCTAATGAGTTTACTCCTGCTACATTTGACTGTTGGTAGCATGAGTGCTGTACGCAGGTTTTGGGGATTTTTTTGAGAATGAGAAGGAAGGCTAGGTCTGATAGGAGTGTAATATTGTTTCGTTTTTTTTGAAGGTTACGTCTGAAATCTTGGTTTTAACATTTCTAAACACTGAGCGAGAGGGTTTTTGCTTGGTCAGCTAGCTGCGTGTGCTCAGGTAGTGGTCCTTACACATTCATTGGCCATAGACATTTAATACAGAATCTTCCTTCTGCTTCTTCAGGAAGCAAATTGAACCTGAAGATTCCCCTTGAGAAGGGAGGGAATACAGCAATGAAGTTGAACACAGTAATACATACTTTTCTGTCATTTCTTTCTGCCTGCTTGAGTTTAACAAAATCACATTTCTTCAGTTTTATAGAAGTTTACATGAAATAGTGTCCCTTATGTTTTAGGTTTCTAAGTGACTTTTGTGCTTGACAGATACTTTTTCCGAATACCTCTCTGGAGCTTGCAGCAGTCTGTTGATAGTATTACTGATATTAGTGCTGATAAAGTTTTTGAAAACTTTCTGTTCTGAAGTGTTTATTTAGAAGGGCACAAGAGAAGACAGCTATTTTAGTTTGAGACCAGATATAACCTTTTTTCCACTGTTTATGTACAATCATATCTGAATTTTTAGTTCAGTGCTTTTCAACACATCTCTGTAAAAACAGAAGAATCCTAACACCAGAAGTTCAAACCTAGATTTTTAAGTAAGCCATAGGTGTTTGTGACCTCAGCAGAGCTGCTTCAAAGTGAGAAGTGGGAGTGTAGGAACTCATGCTCTGTCCTGATAAGCAAGAGCCTAAAGGAGATGTGTCATTGTTTATGTATATGAAATCTCTTTCACAAGAATTTACTAACTCAGTCTCTGGAAGTCTCTGCAGAGATTGAAAATTAATTCCAAATTTTAAATCCTGGTTAAAGAGATCTTTATAGACCTCTATGGAACTTGCCTATGATGTTGAAGGTGAAAAACTGCCTTTAAAATTGCTAGGAGGTGCTTGCTCAGAAGAGCAAGTGCTGTGTTTTTCATATGTTGGTTTTTAGGTCTTTGTGGTCTCCTTGGGGGGCATACTAGAGGAAAAAAATAAATGAGGCAGTAAAAACTACATCTACACAGTACAGTAAGCTGAATTTGCTGGTTTTTTTTTTTCTCCCTTTGCAAGTAGGAAGAACTGTTTTTGTAACAAACTTCTGGGTGAACTGGTATGTTAACTGATGCTGTTAAAATCACTGCTATGGCTAATTATCTCAGTGCAGTCACTTAATGTATGCATCATTACGCTCTTCTCTACATTCCCACTTCCCTCTGAAAGTGGACACAGCCCTTGCTCTGCAAGTAATGATAGTAATTGGTAGTAAGGCAGACCTGTTACTCATCCCTTTTTGAGCACATTTCTTATGACAGGTGTCTAGATTTTAATTAACTGCTAATGAACTTGCCTAGTAGACCATGATACTGCTGCCAACTTATTCCGTTTTATATTTCACTGCTGCTAAGCTTTTAAAAGGTGACAGAGCAGGCATTAGTGTCTTTGAAGTGACGGGAAAGTGATTATATGCATAACATAATTGTTACTAGGATCTGCTATGGCAAATGTCTAGTTACTAAATGCATCTGGTGAGCGCTGCTGTTATCCATCTCCGTGGTCTTTGGTTTTTTCTTTTATGTGCAATACATATTCCCTTTTGCCTGTCTAGAAAGAGAATACAGTATGCTTTTAACAATTCAAGTTCTTTTAAATAAAAAGAACATGTACTTCTGGAAAGGATCATCTTTGTGTGTTAGGGAAAAATTTAAACCTATTATGGATAGGTAATATATAAACAATAAATCAAATACACTTCAGTCTTAAACAGCAGTGAGCCTCAGATAATACACGTTAAATCACAGGAGGCTTAAAAGACCATGATTAGGTTTTCAGTCTTAAGTCCTGTTTAATGTAGTAAGATACTGAAGCATCTCTGGGTACCATTTTCCTCTGCTACCCTCAGTAACCATTTTGTAAATCTGCTAAGATGTTTTAGAGAGCGGTGTGTTTCCCTGTGCAGCTCTCATATTCTGCTTTACACCTTACACTGGGCATGGCTCCCCACCGTTCATGTTCACTTGCATCAGAGAAACAGGATTTAGCTCTTCTTGTGACATGCTTACAAAACCTGTAAGAGGGTATTAATCTGTTCTTTATTTCTGGGACTTTTGAAATACCCCGTGTGTAGGCTAGAAAGCAGAGCTAGAGGAATTGTGGGTAATGTGTCCCTGACAGTTTGATTTCTAAAGATGTTAGGCTTTGCTTCCTGAAGTTGTCTTGCAGGTTAACTTGTTTGCTAATTAATCCAGGCAAGAGAGGCCTGAATGAAGGAAATGTTCACAGGCTTCCTGAAGGGATAGATACAAGAATGGAAACAATTTAATTTCATTAACTTAACGTTTTGACCGTCCCAGGCCCACATTGCAAAAGAAGCTAATCTGAGCTTACTGTTGGAGGAGGAACGTCGTTTTTCTACATGAAACCAATTAGGAAGGAATAAATCACTTTTTGTTCTTAGCCAGTTGCATACCACAACTAGATAATCCAGGGTGATAGTGCAGCTCCGCACGAGACCAATGCCTTGAATGCAGTGTGGTACTGCTGGCTACGGTGCGGGTGACTGACTGAGCTGGCTTAAGTGGTCAGTGAGGAAGAGACTGACTTAAGATACCATCTTTCCGAGATATCCTGCCAAATCATCAGGTTATCTCCTGATTTGAGGAAACATGCTGCAAGTGACTGGTCTTGATAAAGTGCTGTGGGAAGGGAGATGTTCTTTTGTTCTTTTGTGACTGGATCAAAACCCCCCCAAAAAAACCAAGAAACCTTGCAAACCTGTCAGACTTTATAGTGCTCTTTGCTGATAGTTCTTCAGTTAAATGAAGCTTTACTAGCAATAGCTGTTTATTTTGTGGAAGGTGATCTACTGCTTTAACTACTTAAAATAAAAATAATTCCTAATACTTCCTTCAAAATGTTACTTTGTGTTGTTGTAAACACTTGAAAAATGGAAGAACAAGAGCTACCTCTCTTGTAAAGATACTGAGAAGTTGGCAAGGATAGTAATCAGATGTATCACTACAGTGAAGACTAGCAAGGCTTTTTATGTAGCACATGAAAAGAAATTCCTCTTTTATGGTATGAGAAAGATACGGTAAACTTATGACTTTATAGAATTGGCTAAAGGGATTGTGGTAAACTAAGATTTTGTGTATCTTGATATATACTTGTATATAAAAAATAAGTAAATTATAGCTGTATTGCATTTGAGGCAGCAGAAAAGTGAAAGATTAGCAGATCCAGTCCAGAATTCTTCAGTATCAATCACTTGTGTCTGCATAAGTTTATAAACAGCTCAAGATGTGTATTGGGATGGTATTACAAGAAATAAAAGTGTAGAGACGCAGTGGTTGTCTAAATAGTGATAGATTAACTCATTCACGTGCTAGTAGATGTATTGTTGACAATTTTACTTGAAGAGTCTTAGGATGTATGGAAGCAAATAAAATGTTTTTGTATTATTTTGAGTTATTTTGGTGTAACTTGTGAAATATGTGAGCTTTAGTCTAGGTATGATATCAGCAGCTGTCACCGGTAGTTTAACAATTTTGCCTGCTCTTGCGGGACTGCTTGTATTCACCAGGTCAAACACTCATGTTCAGCTGAGCTCATCCTGTCCAGACACTTGCTTATCTGTCTTCTCGTTGATCCCATGAACTGGGTAGTACTCTAGCTTTTTTTCATGGTATCTGCATTCAGCAGAGAAGTGGTGGAGTGTGGCCAAAGTGGAGAGGTTTGTTCTTTGTTCTGTTCATATGCCCAGGTACAAGGCAGCAGGAAAGAGGTAGAAAATGTGTTTACCTGTAGCCAGCTAAAAGGGAACTGTGACTAAAGATGGCTTTGAAGCTTAATTTTTTTAATAAATATTAGCTGAGCGTTTTGGTCAAATGAAATAGTTAGCTGCACTTGGAAAAAAATAATAAAACCATAACAGTTTTAACTAGAAAATGTCTTAATATTTAAACTATAGGGAAGTCATTCTGTTCTAAGGATTCTGTTTCTAAAATTTCTTACAAGTTATTTTGCCAGATTTACAAGGTTGTATGCCCACTCATTACAATATTGATCTTGCAAGCTGCTTTGAAAACAGATGGAGGTATTTTAATTCATTAATACCTTGTTTCTTGTTGGGAGTTCTATGAACCTTATTCATGCTATCAGGAATACCTGGATTTTAAGCTAAAAGTTGATTCCTAAACACAATGATTTTTCTTTAATAATACTTTTTTCAAAGCTTGGCTAGAATTAAATTTAAATTTAACTACTAAATGTGAAATTGAGCAGTGTCTTTTACGTTGTTGGGGTTTTTTTTACATTCAGAATAGAAATGTATTTACTGTTTCAAGTTGGGGGAAGAGAGGGGTGTGAGTCTGACCGATGAAACTTGTGGAGTTTTTATTCACTTTTATTCATTTTTATATCAGCAATGATACTCCTTTTTATAGACAGGGAATGATATCCAGGCCTTTTTCTGCTGTCTTTTTGTCACTGGTGATGCTGTGGCAGGCAGTAGCTCCCCAAGACAACCTACTGTAGATGAACCAATTCCTGGGGCTGTAGGAAAAGTAACCAACTAGCCTTTTTGGTTTATGGGACGTGGGCAGGGACCACATGATATAATGCAGGATGTATAGTGTAGCAGGACGGAGAGGCGAGACAAGATTTCAACAAACAAATGAAAAAATCCACTGCTCATTCTCAATAATTAACCAATTTCTCCCTTCTTCCCAAATTATGTGCTGTGCGTTGTTCTTCTGGGGACGATGATACCGCTGGGAACAGCAGCAGCAGTTGCAGGCTCAACATCTCTCCCATGGCCATGGACCTCCAGTGCCTCTAACACCACATCCATCAGGACTTCAGCCTCCAGGAATCCCTCCACTTGGAAGCAGTGCTGGCCTTCTTGCCCTTTCTAATGCTTTGGGTGGTCAGTCTCACTTGGCAATAAAAGATGACAAGAAGCATCACGATGCAGAACACCACAGAGGTGAGAGGCATGGGAGGCCTGATTAGGACATTATCAGATTTGCACATTGCTGCAAATTATGTGCATCTCTAAAGAATTCAAGTTATATAGAATAAGAAAAAACTGTTCGCAAACTAAAAATGTCTGCATATAAACCACTGAAGCAAAACAAAGTTTTCAGTATTTTAAAAGGGGATCGCTAGGTGTCACTTGCTCTAGTTTGCAGGGCATTTTGACATCCTGGCAAATGCTTAGTTGTAACACCAGTGGCCTGCACCATGTTGTGGAAAACTGTTAAACTGCATAATGGGTAATTTTTTCAAAGAAAGTAATCTTGTTACGTGGGTGAGTGGGAAGGTAGGGGTAACGAGAAAAATTTTGAAGTGAATGTGTTCAAACAAAAGATTTAGATAATTGCATCTGTTACTTTAGTTTCACAGGCTTAAATTCTAGTAGGCAATTAAATATTGGGCAAAATTGCACTTGACTAATTTTTGAAAAGAAAATAATTTATTCTGTCATGAAATAAAACTAGGCCTTGTGTATGGTTAAATGTAAATCATGTTTACAAAATACTGTAATTTTCAGGAAATCACTGTATTAGGAATGTGCAATGACTTATAAATAAAAGCCATTTTAAAACTGTTCACGGCTTGTGTTCTAATTTTTTTCCCCCCTTTTTTTTATTTCTATTCTTGCCTCTGTGTCTGAACGGGCATGTCTGTGCATTTCTTGGTTACTGCGGGAGCAGACAGAGAGCCAGGCACAGTAAGTACCGACATTCATGCTAATGTTTCCACTTCTACATAATGTAATAATTAGATGTTACACTGTTTGTCTGTTTTGTTATCGTTTTGCTAAGTTTCATGATATGTGTGTATGTGTTTTCTGTCTCTTGGCTTCTGTTAAGTTATCTCTTGGTTTATGCAGAACACCAAGTCATTTGTTTGTCAGACTGTATGAACCGATTTTCCTTCTGAGCAGAGTTATTTTGAGTAAGCTTGAACTTTATTTTATTGCGGGAGGAGAACTTGCAAATCAAACCTAACGTTGACTTTTTTTTCCCCCGTTTAGACATAAACAGTAATAGAATTAGTTCAAGGCAATCTTGTCAGAAAACTAGCCAAAGAATTACTTTTTACAGCTTTTTATACTGTTGCATTTTGAGTAATATTGCTACATTAATCTGTTGGAGATGGGCATGTGCAACTTTCAAGTAATTTCAAGTAACAAAGCTAATTCTGTGTATTGCTATCAGAAGTGAATTTGGCCTCTATTTTGTTTCTTTTTCTCAATTAGAAAAGGTAAGAACTTGGCAAAATAATTTAACATATATTTATGGTACTAAACTTCTTTTTACCAAAGCTTTTTTATTTTTTATATATACTAGGGCTTGGCAATTATTTACTGGAGACTATCTGCATATCTTTTGCGACAGTCGTTCTTGTTTCTACATTACTAAACAAGAAGCATTCATTTCAGCTTGCTTAATGTTATTAATGACAGGGTAACTGTGGAAATAAGTTTAAACTGGCTTTTCCTGAATCCTCAGACTCGTTAAGAATGTATTTTTTTGAGTGGGTTATATTTCTTTGAGTGACGTTAGTCAAGTGCAGGGTCAAGTGCTACAGCTTCTCTTAAAAGCTAAGGAATAATGTTTGCAGTGAGTGTCTGTGTCCCGTGTGCACACACATGTGCACATGTGGGAGTACTGGCTTTGTGTTTTGCTTTGTTTGTTTCATGTCATTGCTTTCTTCCCATCTTCCTTTGCCCTGTCCATGAGATATTTTGCTAAAGGGTTTTTGAGGTTAAAGTCAGATGCCTCACAGAATTGTGAAATTCAGACTCTGGATTCATCTTGTGTCTGGATTCATCTTGTGTAAGGAGAACTAGGAGAAATTAAACCCAGCTTTTGTGTTGTGGGAAGTTTGCAGTATCACTTGCTTAGTTTTAATGTATATGTCAATTTTATTTAATTAAAGTACATAAAATTGTCACTTCAGTTACTTATGTGTCCATATGTGTATCTTATGATTCCTTTATTATTTATAGCAGGCTTTTTTATCCTTGGTTTACTACTAAGTAACTTTTAAACATTTCAGGGCTTTACTTCATAAAACAACTTTGCCAAACGAGTATTGAGTTCAGGTTACTACACTATGGTGGCCATAGATTCTTTTTGGCCCAAACTTGAACTTAAAATTGTTTAAATACAGTGTTGCATTATAATTGTGGCTTAAAAGTAAATGATATCTTCTGTGAAAGAATTATAATTCAAGTGATAGTCAATTTCAAATCTGGCTAAAATGAAAGCAGCTATTTGAGCTTCTCTAAACCTCTTATTTTTTAATATATTTCTTTCTTTCATGTAAAAAATATTTTTAAGTATAATATAAAATTGGTCACGTGTACACAAGGCATACCAGCAAGTCCATTTAATCTTTTACATGTGATGCCAACTGAATGGTAGGCTCTTATTTTGTGAATTACTTCCTAACATCTGGGTCACCAAAATAAGATCAATTTGATTTTTTTAGGGTAACATTTTAAGTGTAATGGTGCTATCAGAAATCCTAATAAAGGCTTGCTTTCATCAACCAAGACAGCAAAATCCATGCTGTCTCTTAGTTACCTGAATTAGCCATGATATTTGATATTACAATACAGTTCTACAGTATGATTTTCATCAAATATGTCTTCTGTGACCTTCCGGTATTATCCAGTAGAACCTGACAGCTTTAAGTGTGCAGCATTTGCATATTTGGTTTTAAATCATGTTTTTCTTTGAGATAACTTTAACTGTGGTATATTATTTGACCGTATTAATTTTTAAATGAGATCTGGCTTTTTACTAAAAATCTCCTTAGGCCAATAAGCAGTCATGAGCTTTTATGTACTGGATGTTCAGAAACAATTCATAATGCAGTGAGAGTCATGTATTTATAAAGGAATACAAAGAGGTAGGGATTTTGATATTCTTGATTATGCTATATCTAAATGGCAAGGGCCATTTAGATATAGCACAATCATACATAAATTTTGAAGAAGTTACAGCAATTTTCAAGAAGTAAAATGCATGTTTGTGAAATATAAAACATTTAAGTTGTTAATAGTAATAGTAGTGTGCTTCATACCTGAACTGCTAAAACTATTCGGTCAGAATTAAATTATAGGAGGACATCGATAATGGAAGGTGGGTTTGGCTGGTGTAGCTTTAACAATCCAAAACTGCAGCATGTTAATGTGGGAATGCAGGACCCTGCTATTGTGACACAGTCAGGCAAAGTAAGCAAGTTTTGAAACTGGAGCTCAATCAAGTTTTGGGAGACATCAATGCAAAAGAACTTCGATGTCCACATTTTTTTTTTCCCTCTAGGGAACATAAGGGCAACATTTTTCAAACTCATACTGAGTGTTAATGAATCTTGTCCTTCCTGCTGTTCCAGTATCCTGTTTAGACAGCACAGAAATGCAAATGTTCTGAAGCACTCTATTGTATCAGTAATAATTTGTAGACAGTGAAACCTGACTTTGTTTTGTGCTTGAGATTTGCATTAAGGTTGGTGTTTATCTTTTGTCCTCATGAAAAACATTAAGCTTGTTTTCTAAGACTTAGGAAGTACTCACAGATTTTTCAAGATTTTTTTTTTTTTGTGTCTTCATTGATAAACATAAATACTTTGTAAAGCAAATGCTCTTTTCTTGCAGCTGAAAAATATCCTGTGTCCTTAGCTCTCCATTCTATTCTTCCCCTCCCGGCCTTGGAGGAAGAGGGCATGCAAAGTTGAATGCTACTTTTTGGTTGATATTATATGGAAGCTGTTCATGTTTTGTAGTTTAATTCTTTTAAACGGGGAGGTATCATAAAAGGAGTTCTATGAAAATGTAGAGTACTCCTTCAGTGCAACAAAGTATACTTCTTGGACTGTGGAGGAAGTATTTTTTTCCTTTATATAGCTTATAATGAAAAAAGCTTCAATTTCTTTAATCAGTTATATCTCTTTATTTTTATTGGCTCTGTCAACTTAAAAATAAGGCAAAGTCTTTATAGACTGTAAATGACGAATTATATTCTGTGTGACCTGCCCGAGATTCTGTGGTCCTGCTCTGGCAGGGGAATTGGACTCAATGATCTCCAGAGGTCTCTTCTAACCCCTGACAT
>NW_009727709.1:45710-60807 GCF_000703405.1 Apaloderma vittatum
AGGAGTTGCTCACACAGGAGAGCTGTGGAATGCTGTGCTGCAGTTTAATTTGTAGGTGGTAAAGTAGCAGCATAAGGCTGATGATGAAGGACAAGAAGATTGGAGTGATTTTGTTAAATTTTTATGGGTATCCTGATTTTGACAAACATTAGCTAGAAAATACTGAAATCAACAGGAGCTTTATTCTACGTTAGTGTTTCTCAGTTACTGAATCAATGTGTAGAGTGGTTTAAATCTATTTAGACTCCTAGCTTTCCTTGTTTCTAATATGAACATACTAGTCTAAATGAAACTTAAAATGGTGGGTGGAAAGAGGGCAAAGTCAGTAGCTTTCCATCACCAGTAATTTAAAATAAAACATAAGTTAGCTTTTTTGGTTGTTGATATGTGTTTACAAGAAGCATATTCAACAAATAAAATGTTTCTTGAGTTGAATAGCTGAGTGCAGTCATGTTGTGCCTTACTGAAGGATGGCTAAGCTCTAGTCCCTCTTCCAATGTCCACTGTATTCCCATCAGTGAGTTCTTCTGATAACAAGCAGTGGGACTGCTGAGCAACTGTTGCTCCCAGAAGTGGTTGAGTAGTTATCTTTGGATGGTATTTAGAAGACAAGTAGATGTGATGCTTAGGGACATGGTTTTAATGGTGGACCTTGCAGTGCTAGGTTAACGGTTGGCCTTGGTGATCTTAAGGATCTTTTCCAGCCTAAATGATTGTATGACTCTATGGTTGTATATGTTAGACTTTATCCTGTGCATGGCCAAGCACAGAGCTCAGTATGTGTCCTTGGGGGGAGTAGGAGGGATAAGGAGCCCACCACGAGAGAAGATCTAATTTGGGTCCAGGTGTAGTTGAACCATGAGCACAGATATGATGTAAATACTGTACTTAATTGCTGTAATGATCAGCATAAAGTTGTCAGTTCATGCAGAGCTGTTGAGTTCTGTTGGGCTGTCTATGATGTATTATAACTGGGGCTAAAAGAGATACTGTGGGCTTTTAGCCTGTACGTCTTGCATGCTTGTGGTTTCAAAGTAGTTTCTGTGGGGAACAGCATGGGGGAAGAGCATTGGAAAAATGTGCATTATATTCCTGATAGGGAATTTGCATTTTCTCTGTGCATCCTGATTAGGTTTTTGTTTCACATTTGCTGCTGGTGATTTCAGTGTTAAACTTCTGCTGCCTGCAAAGTTGCTTTAGAATCCCAAATTGCCTCTTTACACAGCCCTTAGGCAGTCTGGTAACTCTGCGAGGAAGAGGTTCTACGTTAGGCTTTTTTTTTTTCTTCTTTCAGACTTATTTGAAGAAAAGGGAGTCCTGTAAATAAACTTTAAATTATCAGAAGAAAATGAAAGCATATGCATAAAATTTGTATTGATCTTTTGTTTTGACAGAGATTCATGATTTACAAATTTTGTATTGGTAATCCCTAGTAGATTTAACTCCTAGTATGAAAGCAAGGATTATCCTTAATTATACATCTAATCTGTTGAAATTAAGTCGAAACAAAAGCTTGTGTCGTGCGGTTTTCCTTCAGGAAATCCACTCTGCATGTATATATTTTTTTTTCCTTTTTGTGCAAATTGATTATTATTGAAGTTCAATCCCAACTAATAATTAATGTATAATGTAAAAAATATAAATATGGCTAAAATAAAAACGCCTGTTCTAATTTTGAAAATAAATTGGATGTTAGTAGATGTGATAGAAGAACCAAACATTTTTAACTTTTGTTTTAAAGAGAAGGTAAAGAGAAGTCTATTATTGTGTAGCTGATGCTGCTGTCTTCTACCTGGCGTTCTGCTTAATAGTGAATAGCCAATATAAATTCTAATAGAGCCGAAATGGGGAAAGGTGGCTTTTTAGTAGGCTGTCCTTGCTATTATGGACCCTGACATTACCTTTGTAGCAGATGTCAATAGCCCAAGATTTATATGATCATCTCTTTCCCAGTTTTTGTTTGTATTTTCATTTATCTCCTTCATTAGCATTGCCTAGGCAGTTTTACATTTAATCATGAAAAAATATCAGCCATTGTAGTTATATGTATTTGATGCCAAAATTTGCAAGCTGTTCCCTGCACTTCTGTGTAGTAACTTCAAATAGCATGGCTGCTAAAGTTTTTCCAGCTGCTGCCTGTTTGCCACCTTTCTATTATTCACACTGAATTTTAGCAATTTAAAATGAGAAACTGAGTTTCACTTTACTCCATTTGCCTTCATTATCCTAAGCTCCTCAGAAGCAAAATTTCTTAAAAAAATATTTTTAAGGGAAGTATCAATTAACTAGAAGAATTTCCTCCTTAGGAAAACACATTTGCAGTACTCAAGTCTGTGTTCAAGTTTGCATTGACAGCTTGCTTCTTAAGATGGTTCTACTGCTACAGACATGGTTGATTTAATATTAAAATGTTGAAGATTTTTCAAAGTGAATCCCTGAGTTTATGTGCATCTGTGAGGAGATATGAGGGGTTAAATTCAGACTATATTTGTCAAGGCAGTTAGTTCAGTGATACAACAATATAAGCCCAACTTATAGCTGCTAAACATTGGGTAAAGATATTATTTTGAACTTCCTTATACTGAATTTCATTAGATCCTCCTATATGTTTTATGTAAGCCCCTTGGCATTTGTTTAGCTTGAATAGTCACAAATGAAAGAGCTTAGCGTTGGCTTTAAAGTACAGCTTCTGAAGTGGAAAAAGAGAATTCTGATTGCCTTATGTAGCCTGTTTTGTTTTCCTTCTCCTTGGGACTAAACATCAATGTCTGAGCAAAACTACTGTGATGTTCTCAGGTTTTAAAGGGAAAGCCATTCAGTGCACAGTTCACTGGCTATTAGTATGTGTTTATGGTAAATTAAGAGTAAATATCTCCGGCTCTTGGGTAGATCTGAGTATTTCCTTTGAGGGCTTAGATTTATGTCGTGGTATATGTGTTGATATTAGGCTTTTCTCTTCGGTGATATGTGTATATGTGTAAATACATATCTACTTACATAGTAATGTGAGAATATATTTACGTAAGCATGTTCTTGGCTATTAGGAACTAGACTTACCAGGTCTTTGTGAAAGGAGATTTTTTTTTTTTCCCTCAACTCATTCAGTATTGTTCACAGCATTAACACATCATTGAACAAATTGCCCTCTTGCATATGCTAATCCTGCACTTAAAAGAACTCATTGTAACACGTTTTAATGCTTTAGCTGGAACAGCAATGGAGATGGGAATCGCAGGCATGTCAAATTGTCATGTGACTGAAAAATGTCTAAAATGCCTTTCTCTTTGGGTCAACAGTTTGTGCTTAGCATAACTTGGCGTGAATGAAAGCAGTCCATGTAGTTTGAAGAAAAGATTAGTCTTTGCTTTTGTCTTTTGTGTGTGTTGGCCTCACTTTTTCAGATCAAGTCTGATTAAACAACACTTTATCCTTAATTTCACACTAGTAGTGATTGTTATGCTGGAAGTAAAAATATTTGATCTTTGTTTGCAATACATTTGTTGAAGGCATCCAGCTGGAGTTTAGCACAGCTAACAAATGGTTACTGCATAAACTTACTTGGTAAGTATTTGTTATTTTAAGAGCTAAAGCCAAATTTCCATATATCCATCCGTGCTTGCAGGTGGAGACGTACCAAAGCCTCATCTATTTGTGATGGGCTAGAAGTAAGCAATCAGTCAAATTTGTATTTAATGTCTCTTATTACATGAGATCTGTATATTAAAAATAAATAAATATTGTTACCTGCTCATGAATAAACAGCAAGCCTGCTTCTCCTAAACAATGAATTCAATTGAATTAATTAGTTAAAGAGATGGTGACTGACAAGTGAACTAAACTTTTGATAAGCTGAACAATGATGAGCCAAGCTTATTAGAATGCATGAAGCTGTACTTTTTTGCCTGAAGGACTTTGAGTTGAATTAAGTGGAATGAAAGACTACGTAGGTATTGCTTTTTTCTTAAGCATCTATCACATCCAATTTGAGGTTTTAAGCATATGTAAAGGAATCTTGTAAGGAATTTGTGATTGACCATGTTTTCTGTCTTTACAGAGTAATTCTCTGTTGGTCCCGGACAGTCTGCGAAGCACAGATAAACGCAGGAATGGCCCTGAATATAGCAATGACATTAAAAAGAGAAAGGTGGATGATAAGGATTCCAGCCATTATGTAAGCAAATCTGTGTCAAAGAAATGGTTAATTTATTTGCACATACTGTGCCTGTATGAGGAGTAAAAGAGCTGTGAAGAACAAACCAATGTGTTTCCTATGGCTGATTTACTACATGAATATGAGTGCCAGAGAGACCATTATTCATGTTGTGGGAAGACTAGTGAGTCAATAGTTTCGGCTATTGACAAGTAATGCTCCTCAACAGGGAATAATGAGCCAGGAGTAACTGTTTGGGATTCACAAGTGTTCTCAGGCATTTCTCAAGAGTTTGAGCAAGAGATCTTTTATGGACTGCTCTAAAACCAGCAAGTTTGTTTCGAATGGAAGATGCTGATTTTGGGGCTTTTAGTACTTTTTTTCTGATAGTAGCTATTGCCGCGTTGAGTAATAGTTTACCATTGCAAATTGTGTATGTTATGAGGCTGTACCAACATAGTAAAGGTTGATTTTGGTTGACTGTCAGTTTCAGCAGAAACAAATTGAAATATAAACCATTCACAGTTCTGTGAATGCTTTTTCAAAGTATTTTTTGTTAGCTTGCTTGATTGGTTTCAAAGAGATGGTTCTGTACAACAGTGTGGCATATGTGAACCTTAAAAAGTTCACCGAGGCTTTCAACTTCAAATCTAAATGCTCAGCCAAATCATAGGATGATACTTAAACCAACTCTAGACACTAGGACTGGTGTGAGAGTGTACTGAAAAGCGGAACTTAAATCTAATAGAAGACATTAATCTTTGACATGGCAAACTGTCTAGTTTACATGAATCCAATCACTATTTACTTCCTGGTTACTGGAAGAAAATCAAGTGCCATTTTATTTCCTCAGTTTTTGGTAGGGTTATTTCTCTCCACTTGGACCCAGAATGTATCCGACCAGCTACTGGATATCTCTGGAGCTACTGATGGTAGATGGGGTTAGTTTCCACTTTCTGCGAATTGTGGTGTTGTAGTAATGTTATGGTTTTGAAAGCTGTATTTCCACCACTTTCTAACAACCTTAGTTTGATTACTGAAGGGGTTCATAGAATCATAGAACAGTTTTGGTTGGAAGAGACCTTGAAGATCATCGAATCCAACCTTTGTCCTGGCCCTTTCAACACCACGTGCCTCAGCAAAACATCCACCCATCTCTTAAACACCTCCAGGGATGGTGACTCAACCACCTCCCTGGGCAGCCTGTTCCAATGGCTGACAACCCTTTCAGTAAAGAAATTCTCCCTAATATCCAACCTGAACCTCCCCTGGCACAACTTAAGGCCATTGCCCCTTGTCCTGTCACTCTTCGCTAGGCAGAACAGACCAACCCCCGCCTCACTACAGTCTCTTTTCAGGTAGTTGTAGAGAGCAATGAGGTCTGCCCTCATCTCCTCCAGACTAAACAGCCCCAGATCCCTCAGCTGTTTCTTGTATGAAACATGCTCCAAATCTAGCTTTGGCAAACTAGGTTTGACAAGCTTCCCTGTTACTATCTGAACTTTGAGGCTTTAATATTCTGTGGGCATTTTTCATTTGAAATATTTGAAGATGAAACATTCTTAAGCTACATTTGATATAAAAGAAGGAAGAAAAAGCTTAATTTGCTTGGTTTTCTTGGATTTCTACCAGAAAGAAATGGAAAGGTTATTACTGCTCTGTAGAAGCAGTTTGTTTTAATCTACATTTTAAATGTGTGATTCTGCTTGCTGTTGGCTTGAAATGGATTTAACAGAAAAAGGCAGGGTCAATATAAAGAATTGAATAAAACAAGAGATAATTACAAATTCCAGATTTATTCTAATCTGAAAGAACATCTTTCTTTTTAAAGGTTCCCTGATTCTGCAGACACAGAGCTGTTCATTTTGAGCTCAGCTTAGATGAGGCCCCTGTAGGGACAAAGAAGTGCTGCTTTTGTCAGAAAGGAGATAAACGAGTTGTAAGAATAATGGCTTTTCAAAATAAGATGCAAAATGTTTATTAGTGAGGAAAATCTTCAGTTATTAATAGCACCTATAGGAGACACCTTTGATAGTCCCAGTAAATTTCTGTTTTAAAGATTTCAGAGTCACTGGAGTGCAGTTAATCATTCTTAGCCGCTGTTTTTGCCCTCCTCAGTGGTGGTATTTCTGGTGAGCAAGTTTTCCACCTACTGTGTTTCCACATGCTCAGATGTATTCTAACCTATTCTAGACTTCTGGGTGCTTCATACTTTTTAAGAGGTGGCAGATAACCAGTGCTGAAGCTTTCTTCTTCCTTCTCCTCTTGTACCCTTTGGTTGAACAGCTTTCTGAGCGGCAGATAGAGCTACCATTCTTTTTTCAGTGGCACTATTAGGTCCCTAATATAATATTCTTGCCGTGTTTCTTGGAGTAATATTCACCTGCTAAGACAGAGGGGAAGGATTGAAACTACCTTTTGGGTTTCCTTTGAGTTTTGTGTTTGTTGTGTTGTTGTTGTTTTTTTTTTAAAAAAAAAATAAAGACAACAATAAAACCCCCACATTTATGGCCTGAAGTGAGAGGACAGAAGTTGTGTTGTGTTTTCTGTCTGCTAGTGTTAAGTGTGGTAGTCCAGACGCTTTAAAAGCAAGAGTTCGAGCAATCATGCATGTCTGATTTGCTTGCCTGAAAACTTTTTAACTTAAATTGTTATTGAAAATGTCAGACTTGCCCACACAAATTTTAAGTTTGTCATTCACTTGAATTTTTTTTTTGGTTGCTTTTGGTTTTGAGTCAAGACTCACCTTCTGGTTGAACCACCATAATGCACTGCATAAATCATTAGACCACTGTGCGTCATAGAATGTGTCTGCTGAGGCATCACAGACCATTCTGGAAATGGGGACCAGGAGGCACTTGAGTAACAACTATCATGAGGCACTAGCGCAGCTCAAGTGAACACAGATTTATGTGAAACAGTCAAAATGCAGCTTGACAAGCCACAATAAAACATTTCTGTTTAGGAATGTCAAAGTATTTTGCTTTTGTTAGGCAGAAATGTTGAAATGCCTTGGCATTTCTGAAGCTTTTTCTTCCCCACAACTTTCCATTTCAAAACTTACCTTTCTGAAAAAAGAGAAGAATTGTCCTATCACTTTGGGGAAGTTGATTCATGAAACAAATGCCAAAAAGCTCCAGTTTTCTGAGATCTGCTGCCTTCTTAGGTATGCACAAGAAGTAATTTCCATAAGATTAACATGTAAGATTAGCACATGAACAGAATGAGTTTCTCTTCTAGGAGCAGTGATAACACATTTATGATGGTAATAAGGAGGGGTTTTAGACCATCTTGCACTGATGGTGATACCATCACCTTTCAACTAGCCCTACCTTATTTGGGTTTTATTACTGAAGCAGAAAGAAGGTATTATGTTCCTGTTTTCATTGTTTTCCCTGTTGCTAAAAAGTTATTGAAAGGCTGCTTGCTTTTTGTTTAGGAAAACGGAAATATGTCTGATGCCTAGTCTTTGTCTCTGGGCTGTTAATGTACTAATTGAAATTAACACTATATTTATTTATTTTTAATAGGACAGTGATGGGGACAAGAGTGACGATAACTTGGTTGTAGATGTATCCAATGAGGTAACTTTTTTCATTTTTGTAGTCTTGATATTTGCCCAAAAGTTAAAGGAAAAGTGCATTTAGATATTAGACAAAAAAGAATCCTTGATGTGGATATGTTAAAATATTCACAACTTCTCCTTTTTCTTAGTACTGTAGCTACTATATCTTCCTTTGAGCTTTATCTGGTGGCCCTCTTGACTTTTCCTGCTGCTCTTTTGTCTGTGTCTGTTCCTTCTGCAGTTATGTTCTAACATTTCACAGTAGCTTTGTAGTGGAGAGAGTTGTGGTGAGATGCAGGTGGACAACTGAAGTTTTCAAACTACTGTCTTCAAATGAAAAAGGAAGACATTACCTAACCTTGTATTTAATAATAGGAATATCATTTTAAGGCAACAGAAATGGTTTTACATTACTAGTATTTCAATGTCTTCCATTAAAGATAGCGTTTTCTGGAAATGATTGTTTTTCAGAATGAAGTCAGCTGAAGTCAGAATGAAGTCAGTCAGTTCACCCAAAATTTTCCAGAAGTTGTAGCCACCTTTTTTTTCCAGGGAAGATACTTGGCAGTGGCATCAATGTGAAGGGATAGACCTTCCCTTTTTTCATCTTTAATTTATACAACAAAGTGATTTAAAAAGCTTGAATGTTTTACTGAGGTTCTGCTCTGCGAAAAGAACAGGGAGAGGAGCTGACAGAGAAATGTCTTCAGCAGCTCCAAGTGCCCAAATGATGTCAGCCAAGTAGAAAAATGGGTTACAGCTTGGGATTTTACTAATCCTTTTGGAAGCCTTGCTTACAGTGAAACTGCTCAATAATCAATCAGTAGCCCTAGTGCCCTCTTGTGAGGACTCCTTTCTTGCTGCTGCTATTCTCATGAACAAAAGGAGCATGGAGAACCTGCAGAGCTCTGATGGCATTGTAGCTTTGTAGGCTGGCTGTTTCAGGTTAAAAGTAAATGCAAAGAGTGCTTCTGGAAGGGAAAACGTCACCTGAGAGCTGATTTTAGTTTCTCATGCAGATACAAGTAGTGAGACAATTGCAGATCGTATTTAGAAAGAAGTGACAGATACTATGGTATATAAAGCATGTGTCTTTATCTCTTCTTCTGAAGATAGAGATGAGCAAGGTTTGTATGGGCTAAAAGATTTTTGAAATGTTTGTTGTCACTAGCAATGCATGGAGGACGTACGTGCTAAAAACATTGTAAACTTACTGCAGTTAGTCTTGGCCTTTCTTGCTCTTATTGTGTATCGTGCAGACTTGCCTTAGTTCGTATTTAGATATACTTAGAATGCAAACTCTGTGCTTGGAAACAGTTTATCATTACATATAGTGTAAAATACAACCAAAATGATTTCTTGAGTAATATATTTCTTTGATAGCTTACTTAAGTCTCTGAACTGATGAATGGGGATGAACTTTTTTTTTTCCTGTGGAGATAACAAAATGTCTTGTCAGTTGAACTTACTGCATAAATTCCTCTAGTATTTTTTTCCTATAGACTCCTTACTGGTGTTTGTGCACCAAACCATGACACGATTCTGTGGTTTTTCTCCATTGTTTTAGGATCCTTCTTCCCCAAGGGCAAGTCCCACTCATTCACCACGTGAAAATGGTATAGATAAAACCCGTCTGTTGAAGAAAGATGCCTCTAGCAGTCCAGCATCTACAGCCTCTTCAGGAAGTTCCACTTCCCTCAAATCCAAAGAAATGAGTCTGGTGGGTAGCAGTTACCTATCAGCCAGATAAATGTTCTTTCTTGTGAAGTGTAAATCCATTTTCGTGCATAAAGTACAGGAGTTTAAACACTCGAAGTTTAAATGGAGTACTGTTTATCCAGATGTTTGTAGCATTATTCAGCTTTTCTCCTCAGCAGTATTTTCTTCTACTTTTTTGATGTCTTGTGTTTCCTACATTTCTATCAAATGAATTGCAAATTTACTACAAAGTATGGGAGTTGCTTAAGAATTGTTACTTTTCCTTGAGCAAGAGCTTATACTTTAACATTGTGTATAGTCACTGAGAAGTTCTCTAGGTTTTTGTTAAACTCTTCTAAATAAGTTGTTATTATTTTAAATTTTTTTTCTTGCAATATAGCTAGTAATCTGATCAGATTGTAGCTTTTGTCATACTTTTTGATGCTATGAACTATGGTGGTATTTTGTTTTGGTACTTAGGTTTGCTGTGTCCCATAATACTAGACACAGTAATGATTCCAAGCAAAAATAAGTTTGTGATGCATATTGTATTGTCCTGAAAAAAAATTAGCTCGAGCATTTTTTCATGCCAATGGAAGAAGGAAAAATAACTTTCTACATTTATATTTTTATTTTAATTTTAGCAGCATCAAAAGGGTCAGCATTTATCTCTCACAAGTTAATTTTGTCAGCATTGTGTGGGTTTATGAAAATTGGCTGAGGGACTAAGTAGTAGGTGCCCAGCATCCCAGCTGCTGTTGTGATAAATTGCATAATATGGCCTGGATTAAAAATAATATTCATTTAATTTGTTTAATGATACCAGCATGAAAAAGCCAGCACGCCTGTTCTGAAATCCAGCACACCAACTCCTCGAAGTGATGTGCCAACCCCAGGCACTAGTGCAACTCCAGGACTTCGTCCAGGCCTTGGCAAGCCTTCAACAATGGACCCTCTGGTTAACCAAGCTGGTAATGCATTACATCACATGTTTTTATGGTTCCAGAATTACTCTATTTTTACATATGGAGAGTTCTGTGCAAGTGTTAACTAAAAGTATTGCTTTGTTCTTGATATCAAGAGAGGGCTGGATGAGAAGCAGATGTTTGGATTACCAAGAGTTTGAATATCTTTCTATCTCTTATCCTTGTCTTATTTTTGCCCTTATCTTTTTTTTTATTTTTTGCAAATGATAAGCAGACTGAATGCAATATAAAAAGACTTCTCAGAAGTTTCTGGTACTTATTCTGAATGCAATCTCTTTTCCAGCTCTTTGTCTGAATCTACTAATATTTGCTGCAGTGTAAATCTTGAAAAGTCTAGGAGGAAGTTTACTTTTTGCTGTTCAAGCTGGTACAGCACAGTTGCTTCAGACATGAACTGTGTAAACCATGACTGTCAGCTCTACTGCTTAATTTGGCAAAGCAGAAATTAATGTAAACAGGAAAATATTATAAAAATGGAAATTGGTAATGCTAGAAGAGATTGTTAGAAGTAATCAGCAGGTTCAGATTTCAGTAGATCTTTCACTGAGTGAAGAGGGGTGGTTGTACTGATAAATTATGGTAATATTTCTCGGCAATATGTGTGTGTGAGAGGGAAAGGTTAGGTATTTTAGGGTAAAAATAGGCTGTTTTCTTCCCTGTATGTATGGAATATATGTAAATAAAACTACTTGATATACTTTTTCTGCAGCTGCAGGTTTGCGGACACCATTGGCAGTACCAGGGCCGTACCCTGCACCGTTTGGAATGGTACCTCATGCTGGCATGAATGGAGAGTTAACGAGTCCAGGGGCAGCTTATGCCAGTCTGCACAATATGTCACCCCAGATGAGCGCTGCTGCTGCTGCAGCTGCTGTGGTTGCCTATGGAAGATCTCCTATGGTAGGTCATACGTTGCATACAGTCTCAATTGTGAGTTGTGGTTCACTGAGAAGAGCTACATGCTTCGTTGACCACTGTCGAATTCCCAAGTTATGACAGTGCCAGAGGCGTGATAGCTTCACTGTATGTTTCACTTTGCTGTGTGGCTGGAGAAACAAATTTGCACCTTGAAAACAAAGAATCTTAGTGTGTTTATGTACGTTTCCTTTTTCCTTCACCGTTAGTGCTTTGACTGGTTAATAAATGCTAAAAAAGTTATTTTATCCTTCTAATGAAAAGGTAGTTTTGGTAGCTACAAAGTAATTAATTAGTGCTGTGAACATCTGCTTTCCTCTTGCTGAACCAGGTTTACGTTCTGTACTCACATACCGTATTAATCTTGAAGCATGTAGAAATCTTTCTGTCTACGTCTCTGTCCTTGTATTTTGTCTTTTTGAGGAAATCAACGTAAGTTGGTTGGTACTTGTCTTGGAGCTCTGTGATAACTTGTGTTGAGAGTAGTAGCTGTTGTAGATGTAAACAGAATATAGTAATTGTAGCTGCTGTCAAGCAGAATAACCTGGGGGCTTGATTCTGCAAAAGCAGCTTTATGCATAGACAGACTTACCTATGGGTCAGTTTGCAAGATTGCATTTAGGCCTGTCATCTTCTCACTATTGTAGATACGACTACTTTTTTCAAACTGTTAAGCAGATCTTTCATGTGAAAATGTGGGAATTTTAAGTAGTATATGCAGTCATTAAAGCAGTAAGAATTTTAACTCAGATACAGCGCTCGGAAGAAAAACTAGATATTTGGTCTAGAACTTTTGTTTGGGTTATTTGATGTACATATTTATTCTGGATATGAAAGCTGAGTGGAATTGCTTTATGGAAGGAGAGCATAGTATATTTAAGCTGTCAAAAATTTTGTCTGCAACCTACTGTGTAGCTCTGTGAGAGATCCCCTCAGCTGATGTGCCCACACAGTGTAGTGTGGAGCCGTGCAGAGATTCAGGGTGGGGTCTGAGTCTCCTTCCCAGCCCTGTGCTATGCTTGCCTGGGTACGCGCTAGCTGTCACAGTGTGAAGGAACGCTAGCGTGGCTACATGCCGACACGTAGTGTACTCTTAAAGTCCTGAACTAGCTCTGTGCTAACACAGGGATATTTGTGTTACCTTCAATGCTGTGAATGCATGATATATATTATTGGTTCTCTGTTCACATATGAATACTTCTAGCAGAAGCATGCCTAGTGAAAGTGTCTTTTTGCCTTGTCCGCCCCCTCCCCATGAAGGGTGGGCACTTGCACTGTGGGTAAAAGCCATATTTTGCTTAAATGCATAAATCTTGGGGGTGAAGAAAAGGGGCTTGCTGAGTGAAATTGAAAGTGGGACACTAATTTGTTTTTCATTTTCAGGTTGGGTTTGATCCTCCTCCTCACATGAGAGTACCTGGAATCCCTCCAAATCTAGCAGGGATTCCTGGGGGAAAACCGTAAGTAGCTTTTAACATTTTGATAACATCTGTAATATCTAGAAACAATAATTATTTTTTCTGTACAAAAATTCCAAAGGGGACAATGTTTGTTTGCTCCCAAGAGCTTGTTTTAGACTTCTCCTGGTAAGAGGTGCAGCATATAAATTCTCACATGATAGCTGTCATATCCTAAAACAGGTGTGCAAATTATCTATATCCAAGAAAAAACTGTTGAAGGTATATTTTTAACGTTTTTTATTTCCTCATTTCTGGGGAATGTTAAGGGGACTACAGACTGGTAGGCAGTGATAAAATGCATAAGATAACAAGGTGTTGAAACTGAACTTTATACTCTACTAAGCATAAATATGTAGTGTGCACTCGCAGACTCCTTGTCTGGCACCTGTTTTTTCAGGCATGAGAGTCTGAAATTGCTGATTGCAGTGGGTATCTGAAACAGTTACTTCAGCAACTGATGCACATCTTGTATAACAGAGCAAGCTCTTTAGAACGTTTGTGTAAATGTGCAGCTGGAGAGCAAAAGCATGACGAAGTAGTTGTGCAGCAGGTGTTGCATAGATGTAGGATAACTTTCACATCAGGTTCTTTTTATTTAGAATTTTTGATTACTGGTAAAGAGGTGGTGTGATGCTGTGGCTTGTTGATCTTACAGTAAAATCTTACCAGAACAGCATACATTGGTGATATTTGTTCACACAAGGTGGAGCACATTCTCAGTAATCTGGGTTTGGTAGACTGTTGAGACTGAGTTGACCCATGTACAGTAGACTCATAAGCACGTATGATCTCTTAAAAAAAATGTAATTATTTTTTAACTGGACGAGTAGTCTGTGCAGCTATATATTGAACATAGAGTACAAATCGGACTAATCTGTTTTCATGGAGAGAGTGGGGCAGAAGGAATTATAACAGGAATTTTGACACTGTTAGAATGTGTTCTGTGTCCCTTCATGCTTCATTTCTGTATTCTCTTTCAATAAAAAGTTGCAGTTAGATTGGTTTCTCTCTATCTAGGTATGTACGTATTTTTGAAACTATCTTAACACTTAGCACTTTCTATGCTGGAGTTTCCTGTTACAAACTGTGTTCTTTACTATTTTGTCATGGTTTAATTTTTCCTTTTGCAGCTTTAGGAGAAATTTTGAAACTATTACTTTTAGGCTTCTGCCTTTAGTTATAAGACATACTGTAATGAAAGTTATACACACATGTTTCTGTTTGCCTTCATTTTGAACTCCTGCTAATAGCTAGTGATACATTGCAATATCTGTCATACAAATATTCTTGAGAGTACAGGCAAAAAAGTGTTGTGTTTTCTTCTGCTCTTTTTCCATAACAGTGGGAAAGCAGCAAACTTAGATTAGGAAAGCCACTCTGAATGTGTTTTCATTGTTAACTACCATGCTTTTGAGAACAGACTTAGCTATCTGTTGGCAGTGTGAGAAACCTGTTAAATCCTGGATTTACTTAACAAAAAGGTGGTGGTATGTTGACAACATTACTGAAGTGAAGGCTCTGTGAGTTATGTTAGGTATCAAATGGTGGTACATTTAAATTTAGTTCAGAAAGGAACAGGCTTTGTTCTCAAAACATTCTTTTATTATGGGTCAGACTCATTCTTGTTGACTTCAGTAGAATTTGGCATACTAGTATAAAATATTTTTTTGGAGCTTGCATAATCTATAAGTTCTTACTTTTAAGTACGTATGTTAATAAGGTTTCAATGACTTATTCCATTAGTAATACCAGGCAATATTTTATATTATAAGGTAGGAAAACGTGTACTGGAAGGCTGCTATGAGGTCATTCCAGAGACTTCTCCAAGCTGAATAACCCCAGCTCCCTCAGCCTGTCCTCATAGCAGGGGTTCTCCATCCCTCTAATCATTTTTGTGGCCCTCCTCTGGACCTGGTCCAGGAGATCCATGTCCTTTTTGTACTGTGGCCTCCAGAACTGGACACAGTACTCCAGGTGGGGCCTCACCAAAGCACAGCAGAGGGGGGGAATTACCTCCCTTGACCTGCTGGTCACACTCCTTTTGGTACAGCCTGGGACATGGTTCAGCTTTTGGGCTGCAAGTGCCCACTGCCAGCTCATGTTGAGCCTCTCGTCAACTAACACACATTAATTAGATCCCCTCTCAGTCTTCTCCTCTCTGGACTCAAATGCCCCAGGTCTCTCAGCCTTTCCTCGTAAGGCAGGTGTTCCTGTCCCTTAATCATCCTTGTAGCCCTCTGTTGGACTCTAAAGTTAGTCTCCGTCCCTCCTGAACCAGGGAGCCCAGAACTAGATGCAGTAGTCTAGGTGAGGTCTCACTAGG
>NW_009727709.1:60827-100741 GCF_000703405.1 Apaloderma vittatum
CCTCAGGATACCATTGTCCTTGGCCACAAGGGCACATTGCTGTCCCATGGATAACTTGTCCACCAGGACTCCAAGGTCCTTCTCCATGGAGCTGCTCTCTAGCAGATCGCTTCCTAACCTGTACGGGTGCAGGACTCTGTGCTTTTTCTTGTTGAGCCTCGTTAGGTTCCTCTTTGCCCAGCTCTCCAGTCTGTCCAAATCATGCTGAATGGCCACACAGCCTTCAGGTGTATCAGCCAAACCTCCCAGTTTCGTATCATAAGCAAACTTGCTGAGAAGACACTTTGTCCTGTCATTGAGGTCGAGGACTGGACACTGCACTGATCCCTGGGGAACTCCACTAGTTATGGGTCTCCAGCTGAACTCAGCACCACTGATCACCACTCTTTGGGCTCTATTGTGTAACCAGTTCTTAACCCATCTCACTGTTCTTCTATCCCACGCTTCCTGAGCTTGCTCATGAGGATGCTGTAGGACACTGTGTGAAAAGCCTTGCTAAAGACAATGTAGACTACATCTACTGGTCTCCCTGCATCTACTCGTTCAGTCATGACATCACAGAATGCTATGAGATTAGTCAAGCATGATTTGCCCTTGTTAAGTCCATGCTGACTGCTCCTGATAACCTTCTTCTCTTCCATATGCTTAGAGATGACCTCCAGAATGAGCCTCTCCATCATTTTTCCACGGATGGAGGTGAGGCTGACTGGTCTGTAGTTTCCTGGATCTTCCCTTTTGTCATAAGAGAAGTGCTCTATTCCCGTGATCACCTTCATAGCCCTCCTCTGGACTCACTCCAACAAGTCCATGTCTTTCTTGTGTTGGGGACTCCAGATCCAGGCACAGAACTGCAGGTGGGGTCTCACCAGAGCAGAGTGGAAGTCCAGAATCACCTCCCTTGATGTGCTGGCCAGGCTTCTTTTGATGCAGCCTAGGCTTTTTCGGCTGCCAGCACACATTGGCAGCTCATGTGGAGCATCTCATCAACTAGTCCTTCTCTGCAAGGCTGCTCTCAACCCACTTGTGACCCAGCCTGTGTCTGTGCTTGGCATTATCCCAGCCCAAGTGCAGGACCTTTCATTTGGCCGTTTTGAACTTCATGAGGTTGGCCTGGACCCACTTCTCAACCCTGTCCAGGTCCCTCTGGATGTCTTCCCTTCCCTCCAGCGTGTCAACTGCACCACACAACTTGGTGATGTCAGGAAACTTGTTGAAGATGCACTCAATCCCACTGTCCATGTCACCGGCAAAGATATTATTTCCTATGAGGCTTTTCAAGTTTTTCGTATTGCTTTCATATTTTGGCATTTACATGTGTGATATCATATAAGTTGTCTTCTCTTTTCAACTGTTTGTAGCCCCATAATTTTATGGACAAGGACTTGAATTATGTGTGTGTGTATAAATGTGCATAAAATCAGTTTTCATATTCTTGATTTCAAAGTTGATTCCCATCAGTAGATTATTCTTTTCTTAACAGCTCTTCTGGGTTTGGTTGAATGTTTGAAGTTTTTTGTTTGTGTTGTTTGGGGTTTTTTTGAGACGAGTGTGTGCTTTTCCCTTCCAGATAGCCTTAAGCCTAATTATTAATTATCCTTGTCTTAAGCTGGGGATGGGAAATCGATAGTTTTTGACATGGACATGTGGTGTCTGAATCTTGCACTATGCTGTTTTGATACATTTAACCATGCCCTGGATTATAGGTTCCTGGTATGTTGCTGTAATCATGTTTTTTGCCTTTCTAGCAAGGTGCTTATTTAGCTTTTAGTCTTCTATAGCTGCTAAATTAATGTTCTTGTTGATTTCTCCTTGATGTGAACCACACCTTCTAATAGTTGGATTGTGCACAGAACACAGATTTTCAAGCTCAGTGGTAAGACTTAGGTCTGTCCACAGTATTGGTTCCTTAGCATCTAGAATTGTAAATTAATGGTAGCATTGAAGACGAATGTTTTTCAGTTTTTTTATTTATGTTCAAATATGGTTTTAATTGAAGCACAAGGTGTTATACATGGGCACCAGAAAGAGCTGTAAATACATGTTTCTTATTTTAGTAGGAAAGGGAAATTTCGTGTATATGTTAACTCTTTCAGCTTCTTGTTATAAGCTAACTTTTGTTTATGTTTTTGGTATTGTTCTGGAATTGCTCAGGTCAAGTCAAAAAGGTTTCAATTCTCTTGATCTTCACACTTGTTCAGTGAATGTACAATGAGTAGTATTTTAAGGGAAGACTAATTTTATTATATTCTAGAATAACAAGTTAAGTTTTTCTTTCCCTGTGTATCTGTGGATAGATGATGATGTGTATGAAGTTACAGATTCATTATTTCTATACGAATACATTTATCCTTATTTCTTGGTATTTTGTCCTATGTAATGAAACACCATACTCAGATATTCATTGTGTGTTGTGGTAACTGCAACTCAAAGTAAGCTGAAATACAAAGAACTGAAAGCATCATGTACTCATCAGCAGAAGGAACTGTCTGCTTTTGTGTTTTGCAGTTGGTGTGTTTTTGTTCTAATAAAGGAATTCTATTTGAATTGGAGGGATGAAACAGAAGGCTTTTTTTTTAAAGGCATGGTACTTTAGGCAGAAATTGCATGCATTACATCAATTGGAATACTCAGAGTAGTTGGCAGTTAGGTAGTTGAATAGCCATATTCTTGAGCAGTGAATTAATTATTCTGAACTCTCTCACCATGTCTAGTAATACTTTTTTACTATAGACTTACTTGATATTTATTTGGAAATTGAGCAGCCATAATTACCAGATTTAAGCTGACAAAATGGTTTGTATTAGCATTACCTACTGTGTGTATAGGACCTCTGCAGGTTTGCAGTGCTGCCTTGACACAGATGAGAATACTGGATGCAGTAAAGCAGCATATGTCTGTTATTCAGAAGGAATGTAATCATAAGTGATAGAATCATAGAATCAATGTTAGAGGTTGGAAAGGACCTCTAGAGATCTTCTAGTTCAACGCCCCTCCTGCCAGAGCAGGATCACCTAGGGCAGGCCACACAGGAATACATCCAGGTGGGTCTTGAACGTCTCCAGAGAAGACAACTCCACAATCAGCCTGGGCAGCCTGTGCCAGTGCCCTGTCACCCTCACAGTGAAAAAGTTTCTCCTCATGTTGAGGTGGAGCTTCCTGTGTTCTAACTTAAACTCATTATTTGTTGTTCTGTTGCTGGGCATCACGGGGACACCCACCCATCAGATATTTGTTTACATAATAAGGTACCTTCTCAGCCATCTCCTTTCAAGACTAAACAGCACCAGTTCTCTCAGTCTCTCTTCACAGGAGAGATGTTCAAGTCCCTTAATCAGCCTCGTAGCTCTCTGTTGGACTCTCTCCATTAGGTCCCTGTCTCTCTTGAATTGGGGAGCCCAAAACTGGACTTAGTATTCTAGGTGTGTTCTCACCAGGGAAGAGTAGAAAGGGAGGAGAACTTCGTAGAATCATAGAATGTTTGGTGTTGGAAGGGACCTCTAGAGATCATCCAGTCCAACTTCCCTGCCAGAGCAGGATCTCCTAGGACAGGCCACACAGGAGTGAGTCCAGGTAGGTTTTGAAAGTCTCCAGAGGAGACTCCACAACCTCTGGGAAGCCTGTGCCAGTGCTCTTTTGCTCTCACAGTGAAAAAGTTTCTCCTCATGTTGAGATGGAACTTCGTATGTTCTAACTTAAACTCATTATTCCTTTTTCTATCACTGGGCACCACTGAGAAGAGATTGTTTCCTTCCCCTTGACACCCACCCATCAAATATTTGTATACGTTAATAAGTTCCCTAGACCTGCTGGTCACATTTTTCTTAATGCACCCAAGGATCCCATTGGCCCTCTTGGCCACAAGGGCACGTTGCTGTCCCATGGACAACTTACTGTCCACTAGGACTCCAAGGTCTTTCTCCATGGAGCTGCTTTCCAGCAGGATGACCCCTAATCTGGCGTTATTCGTCCCCAGGTGCAGGACTTTACCCTTGTCCTTATTGAACATCATGAGGGTCACCTTTGCCCAGCTCTCCAGCCTGCCCAGATCTCACTGGATGGCAGCACAGCCTTCCTGTGTGTCAGCCACCCCTCCCAGTTCCGTATCATCAGCGAACTTGCTGAGGGTGCACTCTATCCCCTCGCCCAGGTCGTTGATGAAGATACTGACTACAACTTGAGCCAGTACTGATCCCTGGAGAACACCACTGGCTACAGGCCTCCAACTTGGCTCTGTGCTGCTGATCACAACCCTCTGAACTCTGTTGCTGAGCCAGTTCACAACCCACCTCACAGTCAAATCATCTATCCCACATCTCTTGAGTTTACCTACGAGGATGTTATGGGGGACAGTATCGAAAGCCTTACTGAAGTCAAGTTATATGACATCCTCTGCTCTCCCTTCATCAACCCATTTGGACATGCCTTCATAGAAGGATATCAGATTAGTCAGGCAAGATTTCCCCTTGATAGTGTACTGTTTCTGAAAATCTTTCCCAAATAAAAGGCATGCAAGTTTGTCTCGTAACTGTTCTTTTCATAAATATACAATTAATTTCAAGTGCATATTTGCATCCTAATTAACATGTAATTAGCTTGCTTTATGTTAACTTATAATTGCGTACAAGAAGAACTGTTTCTTTTATTCGCTGTGGTTGTTAGGTCAACATGAGAAAGAGTTATCGTAATGCTAACAGTCATTTGACCAAAGATATGTGTTATTGTGGAAGCTGGTCATTCCATAGAGGCAGAATACTCTTAAGTGGCAGAGAAATCCGTGATTGTCATGAAGCTGAACAATAGCTCGTGATGTACACTGTCACTTCAAAGGATCATTGTAAAAGGAAAAAAATGTACATTGCATTTTTGCACAGTTATGGAATTCAGATGTCAATAGCAATTTGTTGAGAAGAAAAGATGTGTGGCAAGGCTGTCTGTGAAGAAATATCTTGAGCTTTAGAGAAAAGGATTTACCAAGTTTTACTAAATAATGACTCTTTTAAGGTTGGACAATGAAGATGCTTGTCAGTTTTGAGAATTCAGGCCTGTGAATATATCTAGTGCATTAATAATCTAGTGATTTTTTTAATCATGAGTAAGTATGCCTACAGCTTTAATTGTAGTACTGGAAGTACCATCCTCCCCAGAAGTAACAGTCAGCCCTCTGTTGTTGTGACCTGATGGAGAGGTAACCCAGGACAGCAGTGATTGAACTGGAAATCATGACTGCAGCTGCACTGCTGTCTCCAGTACTGTGTTCCTTTTGAGATGGAAGCTTTCCTTGTCTAAGGAGTGTCAGTCTCACAAACTACACAAGATTTTCCCAAGTAAAAAGTACGTGCAATGAAAAGTTATGGTATAATACCTAGCAGGTGCAAGTTACTAGACCATATAAGTACGCTGTCAGGAGTGATGTTAGCATGACTTACCACACATCATCAAGCAAATAAACATTTATATTTTTGTGTGTTTGTCTTGGCTGGGTCAAAGGGATTTGGCAATGTGTAGCCATTTCTTTATACAGTGGATTGCTGATAACCTGCATTATAGAAAAACTGTCTTGGTTTGTAAGAAACTATCACTTGTTTGTTAGTCCCTTGTACTTAAGTCATCCTGAGTTCTGACCAGCCATCCTTAGAAGCAAATACCTTCACATGATGATGAAAATGAGACACTACTCTTATGATCTGTATAAAAGCACTTTTAATGTAGACATACTGGTAAAATTCTATGTGATTAAAACTACACTGGCATTTCAGAGCAGAAGAGTCATCGGAATTCTACAGTTTGCATGAAGCACTTGAAAAATGTTCTTATTTCTGCCAGCCCATCTCAGGAAGAGCTGAGAAGCTGTGTATATGCACAGAAGCATTTCACGACACCAGTTATTTAGATATTTTGAACTGAACAGAACACTCATGCTGTAACCTTCCATTAAAAAAAATATGTAAAAGTGGATTATTCATCTTAAACATGCTGGAAAAAATGTGCTTTATACTTGCTTAATTGTTTTTTTACTGTCCTTGATAAAAGCAAAGACGGGCTGAGGCTTCAAAGTTTTACAGTTCTGTGTACTCTTACTGCTGGCAAATAATCTGCAACTGACTTTAATCTGGAGCCCAGGATGGGGCCCAGTTTTTCAGCCTGTTAAGTGCTATGACTCTTTAGTTGATTCTGTACCTGAACCTGAGCAGTTGTTCAGCCTTGAGTAGTCTCATATCACTCCTGCTTCCGTTTCCATCTGTGTCTCACCTGTTTAGATAGTAATTACTTTGAGACAGTCATCTTTTGTATGTACTCATCCTCCATTTCTATGTATTATCTGAACAGGCTTTCAACTCACATGTCCAACTATGAAACATGAATGAATTACAGGAATTGCATGTTTGTGCACTATTAATTTCTTCTTTGCTTAGTAGAAGTTAACCAGTTTTTCTGAGAAAACTGTAATATTGTGTGGGCTGACTATTTCTGCTTTTACTCTTTATATGAAATAACTGTAAAGTTTTGACCTCTCCATTTGTCACCTTTTTTAAAAGGGATTTCTTCTGATCTGCTCCTGGGTGTATTCAGTTGCATTGTGATGTCAGTTATGGATCCAGACATCTTACTTGTTCTTTTATTTCAAACTGTGAAATGCTTGGAACCATACAACAAAATACTTTTTAAAATACTAGCTCAGACCCCAGAATAAAAGATTAAATTGAATTATCTATTGTTGGGTCCTGGAAGAGAGATGCAATACAAACGCTTGAGCTACAGTGACTGAAGGTTTCTGAGGAAGAAGGTACATTTGGAAAAGAAAGGGCAATTCTGAACACAAGAATATATTAAAAAAAATAAAGGTATCACTAGGGGGATAGTAACTCATTAGTAAGAAAAAAAAGTGGCTCATATCTGACAATTTTTCTCCACTTTGGCATCTTGAAGTGTGCTCTTAATATAACAGCAGCATCAAAAACATGAGCTGTGGATGTGCTTAAAACAGAAGATGCAAAAAGGAGCTCAGCAGTATAACAAAGCAGCCTTTTGCAGTAGTATTTTCATTATTATTTAAACCAAACAAAGTAAAATCTCTGCACCTTAAATGTTTATTAGCTGCTATTTGTGCCCTGGTGCCTGAGCGGAGCTGGCTTTAAACATTACAGTGAACATGAAGAAATAATTTTGTGTAGTTTCCCTGAGGAGGAGTGTTTTTACTCAATGTTGGGATTTGCTGCCTGAACCCTCAGTTTCCACGTACTTGAAATCATGCATTGAATACAAATAAAAGGTGTTACAAAAGTGACAAAACTACCTGGAAAACTGAGCCTTTCTGCTTTTCCAAAATGCTTATTAAAGAAAACATAATTATGAGGAGATGATATCAGCTTTCTCATGAAATGTGTGTGCAACCACTCTGCATGTTTTTATTTTTTGTTTAAAGTACTAGTTATTGGCTGGAAAGACTGGCATGTGAGCACAGCTGATGCTGATGTTAGTGATGAGGGACAGGAATGGAGCAAAAGTTGAACTTTTGCTAGTGCTACTGCAAGGCAACAAGTGGAAGCCTCCTGGAAGAAGGCTGAAGGAGTAGTGCCTGGTGAGGGATCGCTGCTGCAGGAGTCATGGCTCTGAGACTTAGAACTGCTGACTAGAAACCGGGGACTGAAAGATCTATTGATTATCCAAGTGGCTGAGGGATAGCATCCATGACTTTATCCGAGATTTAAGGATAGAATTTGACATGCTTGCCCCTTGCAAGAATACTTTAGGTGAGACAAGCTGAAAATAGGTATTCTGAATCCTCGTCCCTCTCAGAGGTTTCATGTGCCCTTATTTCTTGTCACTGTGGCTCTGATTTTAATGAGAAAAAGATTGGCAAACAAATAAAATTTAAAAATATTCTGGTTTTCTTGTGTTATAGCACTGTAACTGGCTGATTATTTTTGTTTATTTGTCTTCTCTCTTTTCTTTCCCCAAAAGAGCCTACTCATTTCACGTTACTGCAGATGGTCAGATGCAGCCGGTTCCTTTCCCTCCTGATGCCCTCATCGGTCCAGGAATCCCTCGCCATGCCCGTCAGATCAACACTCTGAACCATGGGGAGGTTGTGTGTGCAGTTACCATCAGCAACCCCACGAGACACGTGTACACGGGTGGGAAGGGGTGCGTCAAAGTCTGGGACATCAGCCACCCTGGCAACAAGAGCCCTGTCTCTCAGCTGGACTGCCTGGTAGGTGAACAGAAAGTTGCGCATAAGGGTAGCTGCTTCTTGGAAACTGAATAACGAAATAGCTGGATTTTGTTTATGTTAAAAGGAAATAATAGGCAATTCTGTTTCCTGCTTTACGTATTTATCTGCGTGGTTTTTAAACACGTAATAAGTGGACTCACAGAGAAGAGTGCTAGTTTATTTAAGGATAAGTGTCATCACTAAGTGTCAAATAACAGATTAGATAAGATTTCCAAGTAGAGAGTGTATGTGATTATTTATCTTCTCTCTCTCTTTCTCTTTCTCTTTCTCTCTTTTTCTTCCCTTTTTTGCCATTCTAGTAATGATGATGATTGTGCATGAATCTATTAGGAATGTAGCCTGACTTATGCAGGGCTCCACAGAACCTTCCTAGGTGTTTCACTCACATCAGGAGTGACAACCTCTTCTTTTTGTAAGAGCATAGCAACCACAAAATGAAATAATGTGCCAAGGTGACTTTAAGTCTCGCTATGCTTTGGTTGGTGATCCACATGTTACACATCTTGGTTGGTTGTTTTCATGTCTACAGGATACAAAAGGGACTGAGTGCAATTGTATAGGTAGCTGAAAAGCTAACTTGAAAAATTCAGCTGTAATAAGAGATGCTTCTCCTATTAGAAGCACATGGCCATTTGCGAAACGTTAACTGAGAAGACTTAATGATGTAAAGTGCAGTAATGTATGTTCTGAATGAAAATAATTCTAGCTTCAATGTTGATCCAGTTAAATGTGGTGGATTTTCTGTTTCGTTTTGTTCTTTTTTTAGCCTTTGCCCTTTATTTACTGATACCCTTGTGTTGTCTAGTAGTAAAATTATGGTTGAATATGTAGTCTTCTCTGTGGCAGGTATGTGTCTGAATGCACAGTCCTAGCTGTCTTCATTTCAGTTATGGAGCAGTAATGGCTGACTAAGCCAACATTTCCACTGCACTACTTACTGCTCCTTTGCTGTGAATACAAAAGTAGTAGAAATAGGACTGGTTTTGACTACTTTTTGAAATGATTGTTTTATGTTTTGAGTTATAGATCCTAACCTTCCATTTCCTAAAGGACTGATACTATGTTAAATTGGCAGCTGCTAGAGACATTATCATCCAATACACTTAAGGAATCAAGCTTGAAATACACAAAGGCTGAAATGTTTTCCACTTCTAATTCTGCTGCAGTAGCTCTCAATCAGCAATAGTATCACAAATATGAAACTAGTAACATAAGTACAAAAAGAATCATGTTGAGCAAACATGAATCAAGAGCCAGTATGGGATTACTTAAAATATTAACTTTAAAACGTTGAATCAAAAATAATATTTGAAAGAAAACTCTAAAAACTAAAAGGCATGTTCTTAAACTGCTTTTTCGTATTGGGTTGCCTAAATGCCAAATGAAAGGTTATTTGCTGTGATAATTCTATTGTTGATGACCTTAGCTGGTGAAGTATGCTTGCAGAAATGAAAGCTTACTTCAGCTCTGTTTCTGTGTAACGGGATAGAAGACTTGCCATTTGTCATGTTTAAAACAGAGTAGACTGTGGCAACTGGAGTCTGCAGTTTAATTTCTGCACCTGCAGTCTCTGGTTAGTGATAAGTAGTAGGTGTTTGCAGCCTTTTAGGATCTATCCTTTTCAGGACTTTGGTAATGGCAAAAATAGCATCATGCTTAAAACTTGGATACTGTCAGAATCAGATTGGTAGTCATTACTGGCAAGCGTGTATTAACATAACTGAGGTGATTTGTATTGTACAGAACAGAGATAACTACATCCGCTCATGTAAATTGCTGCCTGATGGATGCACCCTAATAGTTGGTGGAGAAGCCAGCACATTATCCATATGGGACCTTGCAGCTCCAACTCCTCGTATAAAAGCAGAGCTGACATCCTCAGCCCCTGCCTGCTATGCTCTGGCTATCAGCCCTGACTCCAAGGTGTGCTTTTCCTGCTGCAGTGATGGGAACATCGCAGTGTGGGACCTGCACAATCAGACATTGGTCAGGTGAGTCATTACTTGTTTACAGAAAACTTAAATAGAAGCTGCTCTTTGGACAGCCACATCAATGTTTATCTCCCTGAATAGTGATTCATGATAGCAAAGTAAGTAGTATTTCGATCCAAAGAATGCAGTTTGCAGCTGAGTTGGACAGAAATGAGTTTTGGTAGCTTCAACCTAATCTTGGAAGATATGCTTTCAGGGCCTAAAGGGCTGGTCCTATAAAGGTTTCTTCAAGCAGCATTTAGGCTGGTTTGTGATTAGAATAAACTGAACATGCCTTTTAGGGGACTCTGAGGTTTGTTCTTTTCTTTTGTCTTGAGCTTTGTGGAGTAGTAAAGAGAATTTTCAGTTCTTATTTAGTGATCATAAGCAATAGAATTAATCTTGCAAAAGTGTTTGAAAGTGTAGATCCCCTCAGTTCTTCAGGAAAACATAAAGCACTCATGTTTGGTCGTAGATAAGAGAAAGATATTTGGTGTTTTAGGGGAAATTTGATCTCTAAAATGTTAAGAATGGGTTGTGAAGAGCATAACAAATTGATTGCCACATAAATTTCTTTTGGAATCTTTTGTTAGACCTTTGATAAATAGGCTAGAAGATTAAAGTGTCTGGCAGATCAATATTCAGCATTAGTACTATGACAGAGAAAGAAAGATAGGGTCATGTGTGAAATGGCTCTTAGAAACTAGCTGCGCAGTTTATTAGAAGATAAAGTTTGGTTTAGACTTACCAAAGTAGCAGTGGCTTACAGTATTATGAGAAGTTCTGAACCTAAATACTGAAGATTCTGCTTAGTCTGCTGTTTCAGTTACATTTTCTGTGTATCAGTAATTAGTGTAAGCTTATGTGTCATTAATGTGCATGTAAATTTTACTTTCTGTTGAACTTTTAGGTTAACAACAATTTCAGTTATATAAAATCTTAAGAGTTTACCCTATGCGCGCTTAGTCTCTGTAAAGGTACACTCTCTCAATCTGTCTGTCTTGCCTTTTGAAAGTTTGCTGTAGGTGTTCCCACCTCTTGCTGGCTGATCTTGCTTATTGATAACACATGGAATTTTGAGACCAGAGCTACAAAACAAATTGTGCTGTGTGACCTTTCTGTGGCAGCTCTTAGTGAGTCATGGCCTTCATTCTCAAGCACTAGTTGTCTTCCCCCCAACTGCCCTTCACCTTTCACACTGAGGCTCGGGACTTTCCAAAGCTAATTGCTGATGAAAAATACAGGAGCCTGAGAAGGTTTTTGCCAAAGGATTAAGGAAAAGTTGAGATGACCTTCAGGTTGCTGAAAGCTAAGGATTACTAATGAGAAGATTTTAAAACAAACTGCACCATTTAGATTTTTGTGATCTCTTGCCACAGATAATGCAATTTTGCTGACTCAGCAATGCTTGTGTTTAACTATCTGTATCTCTGTCTGGATCCTTTCCTATTACTATTTCTGCTTATTATTTATCATCTTGACTTGCAGCCAAAGAAAAATACAGAAGCTGGTTTTTGAAACTGGAGTTCTGTTCTCTCAGCACTTGTTTTTATCTGTGTTTTCCTTACTGCTTTTAACTGTAGTTACTATACTTTAATGTTCTCACAAGTTTTTCCTTTGCTTTTCAAAATCTGATCGGAGATACTTGATTTTGTTCAGCTGGCCATGATGCAATTAATTTCTTTAGCACCTGGAAGAGATATTTATAATACTGTTGTATTATGTGCTCAGTAAGAGGGAGGGGCTGATTTTTGCTGATCAGGAGACACAGAAGAGATGACACACACATACAGAGTCCAAAACTAACACCACAACAGTGTTTACCTTGAGCTGTGGCAGGAAATCATTATTCAGTCTGGTTTGTTTTATCAGGCAATTCCAGGGCCACACAGATGGAGCCAGCTGTATTGACATTTCTAATGATGGTACCAAGCTCTGGACAGGAGGTTTGGATAACACTGTCAGATCCTGGGACTTGAGAGAGGGGAGACAGCTACAACAGCATGACTTCACATCACAGGTAACTGGATTTTTCTAGAGTGAAGGGCAGGGTGGTGGGTGGGAAACTTCTAGGTTGAAAGCTGAGACTGAGCCCAGTGCCACTGGGAGATTGTTCTCTCTCTTCTTTTAGGCTACTTAAAACACAATATTTTTGAGCTTTTGTATGTTTAGCTTCCAAAACAAAATGATAGCCTGAGACTGCTCTTTTTATTTTTTTCCCCCTCCTTCTACTTTTCTAAGTTAATAGGTAAGAGCAGGGCTTATTCAGTCATTTGAATTTTGAACTGCAGTCTTGCTTTTAACTAGGTGAATTTTATTTAGCCCTTCTCTCTCTCCCCCTCTCCAATTAATTTGACAGTTGTAGAAAAAAATAGAAAGTGTTACCTGTAGGGTAAAATTAAAACTGTAAATGTGGTTTAATTTTCAGATATTTTCTCTTGGGTATTGTCCTACTGGTGAATGGCTAGCTGTGGGAATGGAGAGCAGCAATGTAGAAGTGCTACATGTAAACAAACCAGACAAATATCAGCTGCACCTTCATGAGAGTTGTGTATTGTCACTCAAGTTTGCTTACTGTGGTAAGTTGCCTTGAACACAGAACAGAAGGTCAGGGCTCCAGTTCGTGCTTTGCCGATTAGATTACATAGTCATAGCTCATGTGATAATAAAAACTTATTTAGATCTCAGTTTCCTCAGTTATGATTAAATATATCTGTTTTATGAATTCAGATGTTCTTTATCTACAAACAACTATCTGTTTGTCTAAAAGCTACTGTGAGGATTGATTTGTGTGTAAAAAGCTGTTCCTACTTATAGAGGCTAGGAATTTCCTCGTATGTAACACACTGTCCAAAAGCAGGAGTGTCCATAATGATTCAAAGCAAAGTACTGTGCTGATGAGCGATGAGAGCTTTTATAATGGTAATTAGTTAGCAGATTGCATAGATGAGTTGAAAAACCCAACTCTATCAGATGTCTGTTTCATATGTCTTCATAGTCCTCCTGTTTTGTATTCTAGGTAAATGGTTTGTGAGTACTGGGAAAGATAACCTTCTTAACGCATGGAGAACTCCTTACGGAGCCAGTATCTTCCAGGTGAGGAGGATGATACTTTTAAAGAAAAAATAGAACATCCAGAGTCTCAGGAGTGGGCTCGGATATATTCACCTATGTGATCTACCCAAAATGGGATGCTGAGATGAGGGTAAAAACTTTTTTTCTTTTTTCTTTTTTTTCTTTTTTTTTAATGATGTAATGTATTTCTATTTTTCTTCTAGTCCAAAGAATCCTCGTCAGTGCTTAGCTGTGACATCTCTGTGGATGATAAGTACATAGTCACTGGCTCTGGAGACAAAAAGGCTACAGTCTATGAAGTTATCTACTGAAAAATATGATGGGGATATAACTTTTAGAAGTTGAACTGGGCCAAAATTGTTCTTAATTGTAGAAGTAGGAAGGTTTTGCCTTTTAAAAAAGGAACAAAAGTATTGAGGTTCGAGACCTTGCCATGAAACTACTCGATTTTTCAAAATAGAAGGCAACATCCAGCAACTAAATATTGGCTACATGGACCAAACGGAACACAGAGGCAAGATGGACATATGTAGCCTAGGTTTCTGACATAGTTTTTTAAAAGCTGAGTCTACTGAAGAAAGTTGGAGCCTTTATTTTTTCTTTCTTTGTGACCTCATGCAAATTGTTCTCATTGCCTGAATATGGGGGATAAATACTTTTCTGTTCCTTGTGGTTCAAGTTGCATTCTGTCCTGTGTAGAGCAGTGGTGTCTCAGATGAACTTGTTTCCTGGTTTTGCATCTTGTGATATGTTTTTGTATTTTTGTTGAAGGTCAAACATTTGTATAAATTGTAAATATATTTAGTTTATTACAGTAAAGGCTTTAGTACCAACGACCAGTCTTCCCCCCTGCCCCCTCCCTGCCCACCCTGCTTATTTAAAATTAAAAACCTTTTGGGGATATAAGTACCTTTTTAGAAGCAAAAGCAAACACTATGTATAGTTTGAAAATGATGTCTTATTCTTTATAACTCTTCCTAGATTCCTGTATTATACTTCAAAATAGTTGTTTTGACGTAGTAGGGTATCAAGTCCAGTAGATACTGTCTTGTGCTACAGAAAACTTAAAAGGCAATTTTGTACTAATTATAGTGTAAATATAAAAATTGAACATTTCATAAAGTTGTGCAGTTTATTTTAAGTTTATTCTGATGTCCCATGTATATGTTCTTTGACAGATACAGTAATATGTGCCTGATCATAGCTCATTCTTGCCATTTCTCTAGAAAAGGTGACTTCCCTCTCCTTTCTCCCCCAGCTGAACAGAATTAATGCGAGACTACATTTCAACCAAGTACAGCAGAGCCGTTACACATTAACTGCGGATATCTGTGATTAAACAAATCTAAATAAGTTGCATCCTTTGTATTTTACAGAGAAGTGGTAGTTAATGACCATTTCCTTTATAATATCTTGTCTATACTTAGATACTCAGGTAAATTTAGTTACCAAAAGTGAGAGTTTTACAGGGGATTACTTAAAGTTGAATACTTGCAGGGCTACAAGTGAAGTGAATTAACCTAAACTAAGTTAGAATGGCCTCTTAATTTCTTGTGAGAATATTGACAAAGGAATATTTTTGATTTTTAACTAATCTAATCTACAAATTAGTTAGCATTAATTTTTCCTAAGTGTCCCGTGTTACGTAGGCCTGTAGGCTATATGTTTTCATACTGAGCAATCTTTGAGTCCTTTCCACTGTCTCATCAGTGTGTGATATCTGTGAAGAGCCATGCTAAGCAACCAGTTACCAAAGCTTTACATCTTCAAGGTTTCTTGGTGTACTCAAAAGAAATGGATGTGGGGAGAATGTGTACATTTTCTTCCAACTATTGGTTTTTTTCAGATTGAGTTCTACTGCCATGTGCAAGACAAATCTAGCTCTTGCACCATTGAGGGCCATACATTTCCTACAGTCTGAAATTTAATTAGAATTTTTGTTGCTAATGGAGAATAATGAGGAACAGAAGGATACCTTTGAGCAAATAATTTAGATTACACAAACTGGCAGACAGAATAAGACTCCTCTGTGAAGAGCTGCTTTCTCATTTTGCAAGTGTTGGACAATGACCTATATCACTGCTCTTTCAAAGACAAGTAACTAGGAAGAATCAAGTTTGACAGATTTGACTGGGTAGGGAATTTCTCATCTGGGGGCAAATTTCCTCTCAGTTACCAGTCTGAAGAGACATCAGTTTTCTTTTCAATTTACATGCCCATTCTACTGAAACCATTTTATAGCATCTAGAATTGTGATAGCCTTAATACATTAACTTTCCATTTGGAATGTAAAATGTTAACCCTTCAGGATAATCTGATCTCCTAGACATTTGAAATTAGTGTTCTATCCATATGTATCTATATCTTTGTCTATTGCTGTGTTGTGAGTATCTATCTGTATGAAAATGACAGACCAGGTTAGGTAGTGGTCATATTCCTTTCACACATAATGAGGCAAAAAGCCAAATCAACAGGCTTTTCAAAGAAATAATTATATTTGCTATACTGAAATCTTGTAAACTACTATGCCATTATAAAAAGGGGAAGTTTTTTTAAAAAAGAGTATGTTCTAGGTTACTTGATTTCTGCACTGACTCCGTGTTAAATTTTTTCTGAACATTCAACTCTGCCAATGATCATTGACTTTGTTTAGCAGCACTGGAAATGTGTCTAGGAACATCTGGATTTCTTCCAAAGTACTGTCACCTTGGGTTATACTTTATGGGTGTTCTTTTTTCTATTCTTAAAATTTGGTATTAGAGGAACCAAGAGAGCAAGTATTCTAACACATTAATTTCTAAGAAGATACACACATGTATATAACTGGTCCACTAGAAGTTATGATATAGTGGTTGTTAGTAAGACCACATTCTTGGGAATCAGAAGGTTCAAAATCATAGTATCAGGAAAATCATTAAATGCTTTGCCTTCTAGAATGCACAAGTGAGTCAGAGCAGTTATGGAATTGGAGTTTATGCATGTGACTGAATCTAAACATATTTGTACCATATATTTCTTGACTGTAATTTAAAAATCACTACTTTCTTTCCCCAATCAGATAAATTTTAAGCCTTGAGTGTAAAAGCTTGGGGAGGCATAGTTCTCTCAATTTTTTGTTTCAGGTTTCACTATTAATTTACAAAACTTTTTTCTTCATTTGTCAAACAAAATTTGCCTGTTCCACCAGCAACTTCTAATGAAAAGATACATTTGGTGAAATATTAGCATGTCTGTCTATGCTATTACCTACAAAATTTAAAACTTGCAGAGCTGAAAACTTCAATAAGGTCTTATAGCCCTGTGTAAAGTAGTCAATGGAAAGAACTGCATATTAAATGAAGAAACAGACCAACCCAGACCAATAGTAACAGACAAGGTACTGGGAAAAGCACATGGAAAAACAAGTATAGCTGTGTCTATGGTGTAGGTAATTCCTTTTTCTCGTTAGTTTAATTACAATCCTAAAAGATTCCTTTGACTAGTCCATTTCTGAGACAGAGTGTTTGCTGGGTGGCCCTCCGTATTCAGAGATGTCTGAATTCGACTCTGGCAAAGACTAGTGCCAGATAGAAGCAGGGGGTCTTTACAAATGACATATTGGATGCTGGTGTGAACAGTAACTAATGAAGAGGAGATCTGTGGTAATATCAATTCAACTGAACAGAATCCTTTGCCGACTTGTTATATATATTTTGTATATATGCACTAGGCATAACCTTTTACAAATCAATTGTGCAGAAAATCATGATATTATTTCACACAATGCATTTGTCACTGTGTCAGAGTATCTCTGTTTATAATTCCAAGAAAGGATAGAATCATAGAATGACCTAGGTTGGAAGAGACCTTAGAAATCATCTAATCCAACCTCCCTGCCATGGGCAGAGACGCCTCTCAACTAGATCAGGTTACTCAAGGCTCCATCCAACCTGGCCTTGAACACCTCCAGGGAGGGGGCATCCACAGGCTCTCTGGGCAATAGTTACATCAACCCACAAGCTGCTGGTCCCTGAGAGAGTTTTTTTATCCACATTAATTCTTTTAATTTTTTTTTGGTATTTCAAAAGCTTTTGTTCCTCTGCAGGAAAGAGAGGGTACCAAATGAATATGAAGTTCTTAGACTGTTAAAATAATAGTGTTACTTTTTTAATGTAAACATCAAAGTAGAATCGGTCATCTAGCCACATGAGTACTTTTTGTGTATAAATGATAATTTATCTCTCACACATTTGCATTGGTGATGCAGGTAGAAGTTTCAGAAGCATTTAGTTACTTAAGTAACTTAAACCCAGATCTACAAATTGCCTTTTATTTGTTTTGTTTGGTTGGTTGTTTTTTTTTTGTGAAAGACTGCCCTACTTATGAGCCTGTGGGATCATGTTAGTCTGGTTATTTTTATTATATGGGTGCAATTTTGAGTTGATGGGGAAGTTCCACCATTCCAGTGATCCAGAAGGGTGGATTTTAATATTTTCAGGCTAAGGAAGAGTACTGAATGCAGATGTCGCACTATTGATAAAGTGTTTACCCTTTAAGCCACTTCACTGGAGAAGATGAACTGGCTCCAACTATGCTATCTCTAGGATAGCATAGGATTTTACTTTTTTCCTACTGTAAGTGCACAGAAAGAATATAGGAATGTAGGTCTATACAGGACTTTAGTCATGGTGCTCTGACAGAAGAAGGTCTTTTATTATGAAATGGGAAAGGTGAAGCAGCTTAGAATAGGACCTGATGAACACCAGAATGAAAGAAAGGGTTCATGGCAGGGAGTACACAGAGGGATGAGGGAGAATGGGAATATATACACACACATATATTTTAGATGTAGTCTATCATGTAATCTGTAAAATTCACCTGGAATGAGATTCCCATGTGCAATTTCACCGACTTCTATTTCTCCATCAAGTTGTTCAGATACTTCTGCATAGTGATTCAAGGACACCTGAGCTGTATATTGGAACTGAGAGTAGGCATTTCTTTGACATCCATAAGCAGTCATCTAATCCTAAGAGGAAAGAAAGTTAAATCACAGCCAGTTCTGATTTCCCATTACCTAATATTTTTGTAGCTCAAGATCAGCTTTCAGCAACAGATAATCCCATTTTTAGCAACATGCTCCCAGATGTCCCATTGCAGTTTAAGTGCTTAGTGCAGCATGGTAGATTTTTGCTGGGGAAAACAGACTTGTGGAAACTGGGTGCTTTAAAAATCTGCCCTGTGGGTCTAGCTAACTGTCATTTCTGAGAAGTTTACTCAGAATTTCTGTTCAACTACACAGCAAAAACTGTGTTTTGAACGCTTCTAGCATGTGAGGTGTTTTGTTGTCGTATCTTTTTGACTTTTTAAAAATTTGATTTTTTCTTCTTACCTAACTCTTAAAATCTATAAATTTAGTAGAGCAAGAAAATACAAAGGGAAATAAGACTGAATAATTGTTTTCAGCAGGCAGAATGTTGCTAAAGATGCTGTATCTCAAAAGAAAAGAACTTATTGCTTCTACAATATTTTAATTCTTCAGAGAGATGGATTTGTGTTTCTTTGTAGCTGAAGTGCTATTCTCAGAAAACTGAATACTAAATGATTGGGACCAATGTTAGTGATCCTTTACAAATCTAAGCAGAGTTTTGTTTTGTTGTTTCCACCTCCCTCCCCCATATTCTTTATTGTAAGGTCTCACAGTTAACTTCCAGAAGCTGAACAACAGGCTGTGCCCCTTCTGCTCAGGCATCAGTAAGAGTTATGTTGCTAACAAGTCTGTTGGTAATGTGTAGACTACAGAAAATCTGATTAAGTCTTTCAGTGGATAACTGCATAGATAATATCAGGTAGTATGTGTTGTAGTAATTTCCCATGCTGAAGCAAGTGCCCAGAAATAGATAGCATCATTACTCCATACTCCTACTTTCACTGTTGTTGGAATTACTGGTCAGTGTAGTTGACTAATCATAGAAAACTTTGTGGTGGCTTCTAAGGTAAAATTTAAATTTTAACATTTTTCCTCTCCTAAAATTTCACATGTGATTTCACCCACAGTCAGGTTATGTCGATTCACAGAAGAGATGCTGCAAGGAGCACTAGACAGGTGCTATTATGTAGAGCTTGGCAAGGATTGCCTTTGCTATGTCCGCAGTAGAAAGGTATAGCATCTTCTGAACCTCCTTCCTATCTCTGTTTTCTGCAAAGAATGAGTTAGAGGCAAAGATAACGTATAGTTTGGAGATTAAGTAATCAAACATGCTGTTATCATTATCCCCTTTATATACTCTGTCATTAACATAGAAAATGGAGATGATAGCTTGTAACTGCAAATAGTAAATGCTGCTTTTCCTTCAAGCACTGATTTTAACAGCAGTTTAAAAAAGCTAACAAGCAGAATGAAGGGATCATAAACTGAAGTTAACCCATAACATTGGGAAACGTAGAAATTACTTGTTACTTTCCTCGTAATGAACCTAATTTGTTTAAAATAAAATCCATCTGTTCATGTTACAGTCTTTGTCTCACTCACTTACTTACAGCAATCCACAATGGATTACCCCATTACTTTAAAAATTGGCTGCAATTATGATAAGCTAAGAACTCTTATTTTGTGGTTTGCTGTAGCAAGATACTTTAGAAAGCGATGAGGCTTCTATTTACTCTTAAAAAGTAGCTATTGTTATTTTTTGAAGTTGGACCTCAGTATTTTCTTAATTGGGTTTCGAGTATATATATATAATCTGATGGCTTTGCAAATTCAAAATATTTTTGATTGTTGATCAATCAGCCAAACACCTCTGCTGAGTATGTAAATGACCTTAATGTCAGTTTAGTACTTGCTTAGCATGCCATGCATGCAACAGAACTTTGGACTGTTTCACATTTTGTGGCCACATTACGTTTTCATACTGGAATAAGTTTTCTTTTCATACAGGGACCAGTTTACTGCTGTGCTCTCCTGTGTTTCCTCTTAAATATGTATTAGTCTTCTATCACTGTTTAAATGCGTTATACATACATAATGCCTCTGTCTTCCTGATTGTTAATTATGTGAGATGTGTATTTCTGACAGCATTTGAGTGAATATTTGTTAATCGATGATATAACTGAGTTTTTGAATGCGTCCTTCAAAAAGTTTTATAGACTTTTATAGAGAAATCATTAATTTGCAGTTGTTAAACTCGAGATTCTTAAGTCCTGATACTGTCTTCTGTTTTTACCAGTGAATCTGTCTAAAGAAGTAATTTTTTTTAATGGTTTTCATAGGCTTTTTATTTGTTTATGTAGACATTCTTCTTTGCTGAGTGCGAGTTATTGACCTGGTACTCTATCTATAATTCTGCCTGGTTCTTCAGTATTTTATCTAGCTGTAACTTATTAAAAACCACAGAAATGAAATGGGGATGTTAATGACCAGTGGTTTCAGTGTAAGAGTTTCAAAATGCATGTTAGAATATTTCAACACTTTGTTCACTGTAATTTTACTTTTTTTTTCTTCCATTACTTAAATAATTAAAAAAATCCTTAGGGTTGAATTATAGTAAATTTTTATACATTACAGTGCTAATTTTGTTTCCCAGTGGACAGCAATAATTTAGATGGGATTGTTTTTACCTAATTTATTCTTACTGAGGGGGGGAGGGAAAATATTAACCTTGAAAATTCTGCTAATTATAATAATTTCATTAATATTATTGTTTGTTTTTAATAATCTCCATGCCTTCAGAAATGTGTTCTTTATTTTGAAGAAAAACATACAGATATACAGGGTTCTGTAATAGAATGTGTTTACAGTATTTATCCCCTGGGCTTGCTGTAATAGTAAGGGGAAGTACAGATACAACTTGCAATAGTTGCTAGTGTTATGTGCCTTTGAATTATTTTCTTTAATTCGTTAATTTTTTTAATATATCTTAGATAAGGGTTAGCAGCTTTAAATCAGTTTCATTTCTATTAAAGTGGATATGGTGATGCATTCTTAGAGCTTTACTAGTTTTACTAACTTTAAATATTTTTAAGTTTGTAAGGTAAATGGTTGTATGCATTATTTTGAACTGATCGTAGACTGTTCAGTTTAACTTTTTAGGTTTTAAGCACTATTAGAGTAGGTGGAGAACTCATGGTCATATTTGACTTTTTTTATGCTTTCATTTTGTACTATATATGATCAGTGAGACTTTCTTAGCACAATAGATGTGCTCGCTGTAGTGGCTTTTTTAATGTTCCTATAGATTGCACTGTGTGATTCATTTGAATTTAGCTTACAAATCAATCTTCTTCTGTAGGCATCTGCTTTGTATCTTGACAAGTATAAAAATAATCAAAAATATCACTGTGTTTGACAGTGAGACTCTGTATTTCTCTGTTTCTGAGTGTGAATAGCATTTAGAAAGGCTTGTCTAGTTAAAAGGCAGTTAAACTAGTAATCATACGTGATCTATGTTTAACTGCCATTTGTAGAAAAAGTGCTACAAAGTGGTATGTGGTGATAACAAATTCAGAGGGAAAAGAATATGAAATTCAGATAGCAGCTTGACTGATTTGCTGTTAGCATGGGGCCCAATAACACTACAAAGCTATAAACTCTGTCTTTCTAGATTGCCCAGTTAGGTGGCAGAGATGCAATTTGTCTTTTCTGAAGCTGCCTGCTGCTTGCTAGGTCCATCTTCTGTCACAGCCTATTAGCTCCCCAAGAAAATTGGTGGGAAATTGCCTGCAGATTGTAGGAAATTGCATCTCCAGGCCCTGGAAAAAATGTAGGATAGCACAACACTGATCCTCCCAGAGCAGCTATTAATACAGCAAAAGCTGACCTTTGGCATGGTGTGAAACGACTTTGCTATTTGCTGAATAAAGACTGTATTATGTGTGGTTGAAGGAGGGTACAAATTATTATCCTAGCTATGCTTGTAGCTAGCCTGCTCCAGGAAGCTTAAGCATTAGTGATAGGTTTTGCTTGTCCCTCACTCCTTCTTAATGGAAGACAGGAGATGTTGGAGCCTTATCCAGAAATTTCACTGTACAGATGGGCAAAAGCCATCATGTATTTAAATGATGTTAGTACCCAAGAAATTCAAAGGCTTGGTGACAAAATCAAAAGATAATTTATGAAGCAAATCTCAAAAAAAAATATAATTGCTTCTGCTTGGTCTAGCCTTGGTTAGAATAGGAACAACTTTTTGCTTGTTATGTTCCATCTGTATATTCATAATAAACATTTGATTTTGAAGTAGTTACATTGAAATGGAGCTGATTTTATACTGTAACTGCCGAGTATAAAAGTCTTGGAACATGCGTTATTCTGATAGATTTTAGTATTAAATTCCTTGCTGCTAGGAAGCTCACCTCTGTCTTGCTTAAACAAATTCCCATGTGTTCTTTATGGTGTAATGTGCAATGAGTTTCATCCTCTGTCATTTCTACTAGTGCTGCCTTTCTAATCTTGTACTTTACCTCAGTTTTATAAGGCCTTTCAGTAACAGAGTCAACTTTTACATGAATCCTGAGAGAGGGGATATATAGAATTAGTTTGCAACCAAAAGAAGAAAAAAGCCAACATTTTCTTTGAGCTTGCAGTTGTATTTAGTCGGTTTAAAGCCTTCTGAGGAAGATGTGTGTGTGAATCAGAATGATGTATTGATCAGAAGTGAGCATGGGGAGGGCAGCAGCGGGGAAAAAAGTCGTTTTGCAATCAAGACGATTGCTGTTTTCAAACTCAGCTGAGATCTGTTGGTAACTGGCGGCTGCCCAGGGATCTGAGTGAAATCAATATGTTCATTTCCCATTGTGTTAGTGTCCACTGATGCAAATGAGCTGACAAGGCTTACTAACATTCACACAACTTATTAGAGAAAATTAGCAGCCTGCCTTAAGGAGCTGAGATTGAGAGGCTGAGCATAGGGCAGCATGACAAAACAGGTACTGCTCCTAGTTAAAAGTACAGTGGAAGGGGATCAAGAACACTTATGTTACACAGCTCTCTGAACCTCTTTTGAATTCTTATGATCATGCATGCACACATATGTGGATCTGAAATGCTAATTTGTTGAAGTATTGTCTTTCTAAATTAGTTATAGCACCTTTTGTGGAAGTTATGCAGTTTAGTGCTTTGTGTCTTTTCTTATAAAACACAAATACAGGAACAGAAGAGCTGTGGTGCTTGAGCCGTTACTCTGTATTTACAATAGCTGTTCATCTTCCAAAGTATTACATACTAACTGCATTCTCAAAATAAACCTCACTATTTAGTAACAATTTTTTTTTGTATAGTGCCATACCTGTATTGAAATGAGCAAAGAACATTTAAGGGACACAAAAGATCTGCCCAGTTTAGAGGATGCAGAAAATCTGCCCTGGCTAATCACTGAATTTGCCTTATAACAAACAAGCTAAATTGAGTGATGTAATATCCAGAAATTAATTTATTCTGGCTGATGGTATCACAGACACTGTTACCTGCATGCCTGCTCTGGCCTTAATGCGGCCAAGCCTATTATTCTACACAGAACGAGAAGATAACAAATCATTCATGTACAAAAAGCGGAAACTTCTTGTAATAAGATCAAAGTTGCAAGCTCTTGCTTTCTTATGGAAAGACAAAAAATTCAGACTGGACTGAAGGACTTGGAGTGCACCAAATGCCGCTTAGGATAGTTGGATGGTTTAAGAGAGGGTTAGTGGGGAAAAAACTACTTGGACAAGCCAGTTCTCAGCCAGCACTTAGTGACTAGAAAAGATGTGCAAGCCTTAAGCAGCACCCTTCATCCTGTAACAGTTTAAGAGCTCCAGCAAAAGACAGGACACTAAACTGTGCTTGCTTGCTTTACTGTAATGCTGTAATGTTTGAAGAGAGTTTTTTTGTGAATCTAATTTCTGATTCGTCTGAGTTTGGTCAGGCCATGTTTTACATATTGCATAAATATAGCCAATAATGCTTCAGTAAAACAAAATCTGATTTCTTTAATTAGCCTGACTTAATTTTTTCTTTTTTTCAGTGATGCCCTTTCACTGCCACAGTAGGAAAATGTAGCTTTTTTTCCCCATCTTCATTCAAATTTCCAGTATTCCAAATGTCATATAAGGGTTCTCATTTACTGCAGTATCGTGTTGAATATCAGTTGTTTTGCTGGTGTCACTTTTCCGAGTGCCAGAAAAAAACAAACTACGAATAGTTCATCATACCTAGAATCATATTCATGGTCATTCATTGAAACATTTCACAATGTTTTTTAAAGCTCTCCATTAATCGCTTCCACTATGCTTAATTTTTATGAAATAGTTGATCTGAGCATTCCTGTGCTATACCAAAATATCACTCATCCTGTGCTATACCTTTCTGATATTTCAGCTGAGTGTAAACTAACCTAGCCCCTGCCACTTAAGAATCCAACACCAAGAGACAAAACCCAATAGAGTGTGGTCCAGTTAGCCCAAGAACTTATTTTTCTGTGAAATATCCCAAAGCTTTTCTTTATACTCTAATACTGTTTATAAAAAGGCACACAGGTATATAGCATGACCACAGCCCTTTTTAAAGCTTTTGGTACTGAGATGAGGTCATGGCCGTGTTGAAATAGGGAGGAGGATGCAGGGTGAAGATGAATACTGAAACTTCTCTTTTAACCAGATGCTTTTCATTAGCGCTCAGCTGTGATGTGGGAGAGGCTGGTCAAGCATGTGGGCCTCCAGGACAGGGCAAGCAAGAGTTTGGAGGAGCCCAGGTGCCGTATTTTGGTGAACACCCAGTAATGGTGGGTGGTGGAGTGAGCAACAGTGTGCACACAAGCTGGTGGCTTATAATAGGTCCTTCAGCTTGCTCAGCTAGCCCCAGTGCTGCTGGAGAAAGGTCTCGGGTGCTGGGCAAGTTGCTGAGGGGATGGGAAACTGAGGGAGGGGGACTGGCTTTCGTAAGAAGGGTCACTGGGGAAAATTTAGGGGAGGGAAATTGGGATCAAAAGATGCAGTATAACTAAATCTCTTGTGGATGAGGATGAGCTAACGAATTTAAGAATAAATAATTTATGGCCCCACTGCTAAGTATTTTTGGGGATCTGGACTTGTCCAAGATGGTCCAAGGATAAGTGAAAAAAAAGACCTGAAAGAAGGAGGTTTATGGGGTGGCATCAAGTGTTTGGCTTGTTGTGGCTACTTCCACTTGTGGGGTCTCTACTAAATTAACAGTGAACTTGTCATCTCCCTCGCCTCCCTGCAGCGTGCTGCTCTGCAGCAGATTTGAAGCACCAGGAGGGGAAGGAATTTCATACCCTGGCTCTGCAGCCTCCCACCAGCCAGGACGAAGAACTTCTTTATCTGGGATTTGTTTACTGGAAAGGAAGGTGACTGTGGATTGGATTGGATTGGAAAGGAACATTATTTTTCTGCCAGCAGGGAAGACTCTTCCATTTACAGAGGAGATGGAGATACATTAGAAATAGCACAGTCAAACAGCAATGAACATATAACACCAGAAAGGTAAGCTAAGACTTTATACTTGATTGAAGAGATCTGAGTCGAATATTACATTTGTGTTATTAAACCAAATACAACAAAGCCAGGATGTGCTGTTGTTGTTGGTTGTTCTGATTTTTTCTTAGTACCCTCAGGAAAGAAGGCAGTGGAAGATCAAATATCCAAGCAAATGTTTATTTGCATGTTTGATAAGTTCCTGAGAAATGATCTTATCCAACTAGGCGATGGCTAACTACTGTGGTTAAAGTGTAATGTGCTTTTGGCAGAGACCGCAGCACTCTGGTCTGAGTCAGTTTGCTTGGAATTGTTCTAATGAAAATAGACTGTATATAGGCACTATCAGAGGTTCTCTCTGTTCCCACGGAAACATCTTACTTGTAAAAAATTTCACCTTCCCCTTCAGGAGCACGGTATCTAGAAGAGACTGAAAATTCCCAGTGCAGGTATGTTGATGATTAACTCTTGATCAGTCATACTGGAGACTTTGGAACCTGAGTATAGGGCAGGGAATGGATGAAGTATTTGCCTAGGTGAAGTCTCTGGCTTTTGCAGCATGGGCAGCTATAATGTGACATTGATAGAATCATAGAATGGCCTAGGCTGGAAGGGACGTTAGAGATCATAGAATCATAGAATGGCCTAGGCTGGAAGGGACCTTAGAGATCATCCAGTCCAACCTCCCTGTTATGGGCAGGGACGCCACCTCTCGACTAGACCAGGCAACACATGGGAACCGAGTGGGAATTGAACCCGCGACCTCAGTGTTGGTCATTGTCAGCACCGCACTCAAACCACTGAGCTAACCGGCCCTCTAGATCATTTTAATCCAACCTCCCTGTCATGAGCAAGGATGCCTCTCAACTAGATCAGGCAACACATGGGGACTGAGTGGGGATTGAACCCGCGGCCTTGCTCCTGTTTCGGAAATAATACAGGCCAGTGTCACAAAGTGCTGAACACATTACGGCACTTACCTCCAAAAAAAGAAATAAATTCCTTTGGCGATTCTACTGAGACTTCTTTGCTCTCTAATCTTTGCAAACTGGGAAATAATATAGAAAATTGCAGGTATCATTCACAATCACTGATGCTTTTCTAGGGCTGGTGCTATAGAAAACCTTAAAAGTGGGTTTTCTGTTTGTGTGGGTTCTGTTAGTCTCATATGTAGTGACAGAATCTTCTTCTGTTAGGAACAGAAAAGTATTCTGCTGTGTTGCTTTGAAGTGTTCCACAAAATGTGCTGTAGTGAAGTGTCTTCCCCACTGCACTACTACTGTAAAGTCTGAGGCTTATCATAGCAATTTCCCGTGCTTTCATCCAAAGCCTGAAAATATGCCTCAAGCAAGACATTCAATCAAAAGTAAAACATTGTTGGTTACTGACTGTCTCTCCAGCTCCTTGGGAGGTAGCTTGCTGCTACACCAATGTGAAGAAACTCATGTTGCAAAAGCAAAATGAAAGAAAACAGAAATTAAACAATAAGAACAGCTTCAGCTCTGAGCAATTGTCTGAGTATCCCACAGCAATCAAGTTTCTCCCTCTAGAAAGAAGAACTTTAATTTGATCTTACTTTCACTGATTTATTTTCTTTTGCGGTTTTGATTTTTTTTAAAGGAAGCATTTTCTTTTTGTAAGATGGGGAAGATTTAAAAGGCCTGCCTAACATCTGTAACTCTTCTGCTCTTCCCCCACCCTTGATTTTTGTTTGTCTTGGGATTGCATACGAGCAAAATATGTCTCTTTTCTCTAGTCCTGAGGAACCAGTGTGATGATTGGGTTGGGCTGCTGGACTATTCTGCAAGAATTGGTGGTAAATCAGGACTGACCTCTTTTACATGAAACCAGTTAGAAATGGTATTAAATCCCAGTCTACTGTTCTTCAGCAGTTTTTGAGGCTACAATGTTTAGTATCTTGTTGTACTGTAAGAAAAAGGTGCTTCATTATTTCTGTTAGCTTTTCAATGAATGTCATGTTGTGCAATCAATATGTGCTTTATTTCATGCTGTGGGTGGAGGGAAGTCATTTCGTAACTACCAATTCAGGCGTTCAGCAGACAATCTATTGGAAAACCCCCTACAAAACTAAAACCGGCAACCAACCTGAAAAAAAGCTTTTCTTTTAGGGCCGTAGACCTGCCTGCTCTACTGAGGTGAGCAAGACATATGTACATTCATCATAGGCCTCCTCAGTTACACATCTATGCCAGCCTTTACTGAAACATGTTTTTCAGCCAATTCTCTTGTATTTGTACCATAAAACTACCCTATTATTTAGTGTAGGCTTCTAGCTTCGTATCTGCTTGTTTTTTTTCTTCTTAGTCTCTATTAATGACCACTTCAGTAAAACCAAGGAGGAAGCATAGTCCTTATGTTGATATTTATCATAAAGGCTACTGATCTCCTGCATTTTCTCATAAAGCCAGTTCTTACCAAAGTTACTCATTTAGCTTGGAAAGTCTCAGGTAGTCTGTCTGTCATAAGATCATTGAATAAAATTTAGGTCAGAAGATATACCCATATGTCAGGCAGAGACAGGTTCAGAGACAAGTTGAGTTACTTAGGACTTGTCCAGCTGAGTTTTGCATAACTCCAAAAATGGAGATACCACAGATTTTTCTGGATAACGTTGTTTCAGGATGTAAACACTCTCATTATAACTTTTCATTTTAATTATTACTATTTTTTTTCCAGAAGAAATAAGAAATGTTACCTCTTCTCCTTTGGCTTTGCAGTCCAGAGAATTGTGCACTGTCTTGACAGGTAGAGATAGTTTGATGGGGCAGAATGATTTGCGGGCTGTTCTCTCTCCATAGAACTCTTTGAGAGGAGAGAGACTGTCTTCCTCCTCTTTGTTATTCCACTTGTGTCTTTGCTCAATTTTTAGTATGTGTTTCTCATCTACTGGAGTGGACAAGTGCTAACTTGCATTCATTAATGTACAACCTGCTATCATGAGTGGTGGGAGACAAATGGGATGAAGTAGAAGGAGAGGAGGTTAGATGGGCCTGGGGAAACAGCGTTGAAGGTGGTAACCAGCTGGGATAAAAGGAGTTGGAAAAGAAAAAGAAATGGTGATTTTAACTCCTGCATGGATATGACTCAGTCTTGAGTGGGCTGTAAAATCTTGTCGTGTTTTTTTTCCTCTTTCGTTATATGAAGAAGGAATTTATACCTTAGAAATACCATTGTGGTTTCCATCTTTGAGAGATGTTAAAGCTCTTCTGTACATAAATCGCTTCCTCCCAAGCAGCAGCTGAGATGACTCCTCCTTAACTGCAAGCACAGCACTTCCATGCAGCACTGACTTTACGGAGAACTTATTCTTGGGTGAACTGCAAAAGCACTAGAAAGCTGTTATGTGCTCTTACTGTGTCTGAGTTGTCCTAAAACCTCTTTCTATAACCTGAGCAGTCACAGGAACATTGTATGCACTGGAATGAGCTTGGCTAGTGGTAACAATACAAAACATGGATTCAAATAGATAACAGTCCTTTCGTGATCACTGCTGTCTGGTGCATACTTACTGGGGAAGATCTGGGAGTCCTCGTCTCTGCTTTTGGTGCCATCTGATATGTGTGTGTGTGCCCTGATGTGGTGTGATGGCCCAGGGGAGGTCCTAAGAGAGCTGTTCTCCTCTTGCACTTCGTTCAGCAACTTGTGGCTTCAGCTATTGTGAAAGCCCCACTGTGTTCGTGTCCAATTAGACACCGTGTACTCTACCATGGCATTGAGATACACAGATTATATTTACTAGTTATCAGTTGTAAGGCAAAGTTCCTGTGAGGCAGAAACACTGTTTTACTAGTGTAATGATCATAGATTGAAAGCAGTATGTGGATATTAAAGGTAAGATAAAAAGTGGCATACCAGATGAGATGTGGTGCATAATGTGGCTTGTAGACACAGCTGAACAAATTGCTTCGTAGATTCAGGGGTCACTGCAGTGTAAACATAAAGCAGAGGTGACCCGTGCTGTGTTCTCAAGACATAATAAATACATCCTTTGGGCTGCTGCTTACCTTCTGCCGAATCAGGTATTTTAAAACACTGTGGGATTTCTTCTCTGGGCAAAACTTTTTGAGTCTTGACTTTCTGTATTTTGAACAGTACTTCTATTTATTTTCCTTGAAAAGTTGCATTTAAGTGTGTTTGATGCTTTAAGGTCATTGTGTAGTACAATGTAAGGTACTGTTTGCAAAATTCCTGCTTTTGACAGCTGGAAAACCGTCAGCCCACTCCAGGATGGAAAATTAGAGGTTTTTTAGGGAGATGAACTTGAGCCATCCGTAAGTTGTGTACAATGATGTGGAGTTTTGTGAAGAACAAGTACCTTGTGCTGAATGAAGAACTGAGCTACTTCAGTAGCTGCTAAAATCCTGTTCCTCACTCAGCACTTGTTGTGTGCTGTCCGTGTGCTTTAATTTGTTGGATTCTGTGTTATTGTTTGTAATTTTAGTATAAAATTGTAGTTTGTCCGTTCCTCCTTTCAGCTGAGTAGGAGTCAACACTGGAACATGCATCTATCTTGAGAAGAGTGGAGAAAATGTGATGAATTCAAATAATTTCTTCTGAACTATGCATATCCTGCGGTCCTGGGTGCTCACGAATAACAAGGATCTTACGGGAAGGTTCTCATTTTGTCATCTCTTTTCTTGGTGTAAAGCACTTATTTTAGACACTAACTGGACTCATATACAGACTTGACTGTCTGTACATGCTACCTGCCAAGTATAGAGTATGGTATCAAGAAAAGAAAGAGCAATAGTAGTGCCTATGTTAAGCAAAAGAAAATACAAATGGAGCTTTTCTTGATTGTCATTTATCATGATGATTACCATTTGACTTCCCAAGCTTGGAGCAGGTACCAGCAGGCTTTCAAAAGAGCCATGGAGCCTGTTACAGGTTACTGCTGTGCCAAATATGACGTTGCTAGACATATATGTGGGACTGAAGGAAGAAAAATACTCAGCAATCTGCCATAACTTAATCCAGATGGCCAAGTTTATGTTTTCTTTAAAATGCAAACTGTCTCCAGTGAATTCATTAGAACCATATTGTAGCTTTCTTTTCTGGTATAATTTTAGCGGCTGGGTTAAAAAGCCTGGGACTGCCAAAGTAATCTCAAGTGCCTGATTATTTTCTTTCTGAAGGATTTAAACTGTTCAGTAATTCTTTCTCCTTATCTCCCCTTCTCTTTCTCCTGTTTGCTCTCTTTCCTTCCCTCTTTTGCTTTCTCTCTCTTCCCTCTCCTGCTCTCTCCCCCTCTGCCTCCCTTCCCCTTTCTATTTATTTTTTTTTAATTAAACCAGTGTATAATGCTGTGAATCATTGGCTAAGAGTATCTAGTTGTAGCTAATACATTGTGTTTTTTTCTTGGATTAATCCAGATGTTTGAATAACAGGAAGCTATAGTAATGTATTCAGCCAGGTTATTTGCCTTGTTCTTAGCATGGATGGACCACTTATTGAATAAGAAACGCTGGTCCTGAACATGCTAGATTTGTTTGTCTACCCGTGTTTCCAAGCTGTTTCTACCTATACCTTTTTGTTGTTTTGAATTTTCTTTTTAATTTGTTTTAAAGATTTGCCAAAAGTACTCTGAATTTGGGACAAGTGTTCTTATTCAGTTTTATTTAGTTTTAGTTAATGTAGGCTAAAGCTAAAGCAATTCTGAGAACCTAAATATAATGCTTTATACAAATGATTACTCATAGAATTAGATTTCTAAAGAAGCTCTAATATTTACTACTAGTTATGTAAAAAAAAAAAAAAATCCCTCTGTGTAAAAAAAACCCCAATAAAATACAGAAACATCAGTGCTTTGCACCCCAGTGTCTCAAGGAAGACCACTCTCTGTTATTTTCTTATCTTTCCTTATGTCTTTACTGAGAAATCAGGAAACTAAACTTCTAATGAAACATAACAAGCATATGCTGGGACAATAATAGGATACTCATCTGTAAAGGCAGTATTTATTTTTAAAATTGAGTATGAAAAGGGTAGAAAAGATGGTTGTGATTGTCACTACTTTGTAGGTTTTCTTTTTTTTTGGTCACTTTAAAAATAAAACTAGTTTTCATCCCCCTCTTTCATCACTCCTAAAAGATGAAGGAGCTGAACTCTGTCCATTTGCAAAGAGAAGAGCTCCTACAGTTGGCAGTTCTCAGTATGTAAATCGTATTGTATCCCTTCCTTCACTTCTTTTAGGAACTTTTTGTCTAAGTTGCTTGCATGTTCCCTGAGTGTAGGGAGAAGTACTGACATGAGTAACTGATGTTGTACAGTGCATCACAAAGGAAATAGGATCATAGAATGGCCTAGGCTGGAAGAGACCTTAGAGATCCTTTTTAATCCAGAAATAGTTTGAATGGAGACTTTTTTCTCCTAATCTTTGTTTAATTATAAGGAAATCCAGAAAGGGATATGACACTTAAATTGATCATGACCTCTGAACTACTCAGTTTTAATTAATTTATTGAAAAAATCAAATATTTATAAATTGGAAGTCATAGTATGAAGTTTTCCTCTGCTTAGTTAGGTAGATCAGATTCTAACACAAGCCCCTGGGTGCTGGAAACAGAGTTGCTTTCCCCTTCTCAAAACAAGGGCAGTATCTGCATAAGCTTTTTGAAGGTGTCTGTCAGTCCAGTTCAGACTGGCTATTAGCCACTGTCTGCTATTTTTTCACACCAAGTGCCCTTGAATACACCAGGTGCAGTGGTGTGATGCCCCGTATGTATCGCAATAGTTATGCAGCAGAGTATCATATCCAGACACTAAGAGGTCAAAGTCTGATCTGTATTGCAGAACTGCATTATGTTGTTGTAGCAACGCAGCTGGAAGATAAAGCATGGTGCCATGTAATACTGTGTACATGGTACCACAACAGTGAGTCAAAGATGAAAAATCAGGAACAGATCAAGTGAGGCAGGAGTACCTTAGCAATATCAAATATATTAGAAAAGTGAGTATGCTTGCGTTTTTTGCTGTATGGTCAAGGATTAGGGCTGTGCCAGTGACTATTAAGCAAAATTATCTCTATTTTCAAAAATGCTTCAATTTCTGAAGTGCATCTGAACTTAAATATTCAGAGACTAGTATATCTACATGAGACACTGAGATGCCATTAACCATAGCAGTGTTTAGACAGTATTTACTGTATCAGGTACAATGAGCTTGGTTATTTTTCTGAGAGGTTTCTTTCACTGTTACAGTAGTGTCCAGTAGGGATCACCACTCCATTAGTCTCCACTTGTTGAAATGAACAGACAAAAAGAGATCCTATGCTAAAGACCATAGGATCTGCTTTAGAAAGTGTAAATATACTGGGTGAAAGGTGGAGGGATGGCCTAGGTTAAGCATATTTTAGCACTGTAATTGCTTCTTTCTGGAATGAAAAAAAAAAAAAGAAAAGAAAGAGTAGCTTCTCTATAACACAGGGGAAATAGGCAGTGGTTTATGCAACATATTTATTCTAATTTGTAGAGGTAGAAAAGCACCCAAGGGAACATGCCATTGTTGGTCCAAGAGAGTGTTGCAGGAGAAGAGGTTGTGTGATGATGTCCAGACTGATTCTGACAAATCTTGTCTTCTGTGAGAGAAAAAGAGTTAGAGTTTGGAATCAAGATGATTAGAAAATTGTCATTTATCTCAAAATCTTTACAAATGCATTTCACATATCATGAAATGGAAGGCTTCAAGATGCTGCTTATCTCTGCCAGAAGGTCTAGGATCACAAGGTAGACACCTGGTATAGGTTGCTGGAATCGTAACAGTAAGACACATTACCAAAAGTGTGTGGGATTCAAACTCTGCACACGTGATAGAAAGATGTTTTTTATAATCTTGTGAAAATGTGCATACATTGAAACTTGTGGGAACTGACTTCCTTGAACATGGAATTTTAGCACATTTTCTACATTATTTTCCCAAAAACCAGGTTTACCTGACAAAACAGCTCTATCTACTGTCTCTCTGAAGTCTCTTCAGGGCTCTGTTGCAGACCTGCCTGAAATACCCAGCATTACGTCTGAGAAGCTTATAAAATGATCAGAGAAATTTCTTGGTTTTTCAAATTTTTTGTTTTATCAGAGAAGGAAGTGCTTGATAATGATGAATTATCTGAGATGGTTTAAACCTGTTGGAGCTCACCTACCTAAAATTTCAGTAGCCCTTTTTGTTGGGTGTATGAGTGTTTTCCAGGTCTCATGGGAAATACGAGTCATAAAATAAGCTCTTTTTCCAGTGCATGCTCCTTCTAATCTCAACAAATCATGCTTTAACCACAATCTTGTTGGACTCAACTTCCAAAAAGCCGTATATCTTTTGATGAAGGATTTTTCTGGCAAAACCACAGGAGTCTTCCTCTAGGAAAGCTGCTGCTTTCAGAAAGACTGTCAGTAAGAAGAAGCCAAGCAACAAGCAATGACGAGGTTTACTATATGCCAGGGGATAGCCCTAGGCAGCATGAATGCTTTTCCCAACTTAATGGTCTTCAGTTTTCTCTCTGGCTCAATAGCCTGCAACTCTTTTGTGAAACAACAGTATAACAAAGACCATGACAGCACAGCTAGCATTTTTAACTTACAACTGTACCTCATACAACTTCATCCTTCTGCGTTTTTTCTCTTCTGCCAAGAAAAAAACTGAATAGCCAGAATTAGTGCTCCTTCAGTACCAGTTCACTTGCCTAGCAATTTTATTCAGAAAACAGATGGTTCAGTATGTGAAAGAGGACTGGTAGGGACCTCTGTGTGAGGTCCTTGGCAGGGTAATCTCATTCCAAATATCTAGGTGGCTGGAATTCCCTCCCCCTTCCCTTTAATACAAATCCTTAAGTGTTAAGTCAGGCAGAAAATGAGTCTAGTCTACATTTATCTTACTGAATAGCAGTCAACTCCCGCCTAATCTCTCAACATATATTTGTTCAATGGATCAACAGATTGTGTAAGCAGCATGATGGACGAGTTTAGAAATGTGTCTGCTTATGTTTGGATTATACTGAACCATTGACCATTTTGTTTGTGAATCCATCATAAATTACATCTCCAGATTACTCAGTATGAGTGAGGAGGGGAAATACTTGTTCTCACTGTGTTGAAAGGTGTTTTACACAGCTGTCAGCCTCCAGAAGGAAAGCTGAATCACATCGGTACTACTTTCGCTTTGTTTTTCAAAAGCTGGATGGCTATGGCTCTGCTTTCACAAGTCCTTTTTTGCTAATTTTGCTAATTGAAACCGTACTTTTGGCTGAAGGTAACCTAAGGCAAAATGTAAAAACTTATTGTCAAATAGATGTGCAATAATTTGGGTACAAGGATATGGTAGTAATTGTATGTTATTTTAGCTGCATTTGACAAAAGCAAGGCTAAGTAATAATACAGATATATGTGTCATTTTTAATAATGGAAATAGATATTAAAATTTCATTGTTACAACCAATGTAAAAATGACCTGATGGCTTGTATTTAATAATACCTAAAGCTAGGAACGTGGCACTGCCAGTGTCAGCTGGAGTGTGGACTGTGTAAATGCTTCAGTTAGCTCTGCCTAATCTGAAATTTTTTTTTGACATAGTTATTATGTGACTGGTACTGCCTCATGTGGGAGATGAAAGAATGGGTGGAAGTTCAAGGGATAGAAACTACTCTTCTGCAAATGTGCCTGGAAGCAGGTGATGAGCAGGAGACGTGGAGGCAAGCAGAGTCCTGCCAAACACCCCTTCTCAGAGGCCAGAAAGTTGAAATTCAGTGTCTGCCACTTTAAAAAAAGGAATAATATGAATAAAGGGTCACTATTATCATTGCCACCTGTTTTAATTTCCAGCTGAAAGTGAAAGCTTTTAAAATAATTCTAAATAAGAAAGAGGCTTACCTTGTCCTAGCTATGTGTCTGAAGGCAGTGAGCCTCAGGCATGACTCCCTGAAGCCTGCCCCAACCTTTGTTTAAACAGGTTTGAGCTGGAACTAAATGGCTCTGGAAAAGAAAAGAAATGAGGAGGGACCTGGAGAAGAGAGGACATTCTGCAAAGCATTTGATTCTTAATGCAGCCAGAAGGAAGAAAGTGCAGGAGAGTGATTGCTATTGGTTACTTTGCTATTTTAGATGATTATGTTCTCATGAAAGCAAGTTTTTAGATTGACCTTTTTTGTGGAATTTTCATTAGTCTTTTTTTTTTTTTCATGCATTGACTGGTAGGAACTGATTGAAATTTTTGTCACTTGAAAGCTTAATCTTCAGTGGAAACCATGTACTGAACTTGTTTTTTTTTAAAGAAAGCAAAGGAATAAAGCTATTTTTGGCAAACAAAATGCATGTAATTATGTTTGAATTTCCTCTTTTTGTCCTTTTATGTTGGAGAGTAAATCTGTCATTTCTCAATGAACAAATGCTTCCAACTTTTAGTTCAGCTGAGAAAAATGATTTCTTCCTAACCATCTCTAATAGAGTTTGAAGCTTTGAGATTATGAAGAAGAAACTAGGGATATGAAGTTGAGTGTTTCTGTAGACCTAGATTTGAGGCATAGAAAGGGGAATGGAGCTTGCAGCTCAGAGCATGAATGTCACACTGTGAACCTTTTTTGTAACCCTTGTCCTCTAAGAAAAGATCTAACATCTATTCAGTATACTATTCCCTGGAGTATCATTTTAGTAATTTTACTTAATGTATTTCTTCTTTATAGGTCATGAAATTTCCCTTCCTCCTCCTCTTCTAACTGAAGAAAATGCATAATTAGTAAAAAAAAGCTTTGATACGCTCTAGTGAAGGAAGACATAGTACAGCATAGCGGATTAGCGACTGGCTAAAAGCCAGTTTGATTGTAATCATCTGCTAAAGAAACATATGGCAATTTAAAATGCTTACTGACATTTTCATATGGGAGCACACTTTGGTGAGAGTCTTAATTTGATTTTGACGTATAAGTGGGGAAGGTTTCTGGCAGTTTCAGCCATAGGATTGAGTTTGAATAGCTTCTCAAAATATGGCATTGGACCATATTAGAATGGAAAAGCAATCCTGGTGAAAAATCAATTGAAAAACTTTTTAGCAGAAGGCCAATCTGCGGAACTGGATTTCTGTAGGGAGCCTTGTGCCTTGCTTTTTCTCTTGTGTGTCAAGAAAAACTTGACATCCATAACATGGCATGGAAACCCTGGTCTTTGGACGCATGGCTGCAAGGTGTTTCTGAAGGTTTGCAGACAGGGAGCACCCCTCTTCAGGATGTTACCAACCACTGTTTTGGTGGACAGAAAATGCTTTCCTGAGCAGCCTCTAGCAGGCTGTTTCTCCACACCGTCTCTCACTCTTTTCTGTCTGCTAAATGGCATGTTGCTTACCACCTTCTGTAGCATGCTTTGAGATTCACAGCTAAAATGCCATGTAAAAGCTAGGTAGTACTAATCTATGCTGGCAGCTTGTTAAAGTGTCATGGTTTCAGTGATGTATTTGTAACCACTCTAAAATAAGATAAATGTGACAAGTGTTAATTCCCAACACCCACGTTACTGAAACTGAGAACAGCTTAGCTAAAGCGCTTTGAATTTCTTGAGGACATCAAGAAGGTACAGCATCTCAGTCTGCTTTTACCTGAAATCATAGACTCATAGCATTGTCAGGGTTGGAAAAATATGAAAATGTTTTATTAAAGATACAATCCTAAAAAATAAATTGTTTTGTTTAAAAAAGGTTTGGGGGAGAAATGCACATGCATGTGACTGAACCTTGCAAATGCTTCTCATTCTTGGGAGGAAGTGAAGGAAACTGTAGGGTAAGAATATTTTGATCTTCCTATGGAAAAAAGAAAAAAGTTATCACCAAGGAGCAAAACCTGTGTACTAGCACAACTCCATTTGTGAGTGTCCTTCATCGTGAGTCTCTGTCATGGGCAATAGAAGTGCCCATGTTAGAAGGAGGCCAGCCAGAGGGAGGAAGAGAAAACTATTCTTCAGTTGATATGTTGCTAAAATGAAGTGATGCCCTTTTCTGGCTCGAGTGGGAAGTTCTGTACATGACAGTGCTGAAAGGTGGCCTCATCAGTATCAATTGTAAGCAGTGGCATTTGTCAGATATGTAAACTGTGATTTTTTTTGAAAAAGAGAAAGAGAGAAACTGCATCATTTTCAGCTGACTTTTACCTGTGGGTTTCCTGTGTAGAAGATAGAAAAATACTGAAATGCCTAATGTCAGATTACAAGAAGGTGCAAGATGTCAATCAAGCACTGAAGAAGCATTGAACAAATGAGTACCTTGCTAGTGCTGGTAAAGTCCCCGGTATAACAAAAAGCACAAGATTTTTAGGGTGGTGGTAATTTTGTGCAACTGCAGCATGAGCATGGAACAGTGAGAGAAAAGAGACAAGAGGTGATCGAGTGGTCTGCAAACCACAGGTCAGGCCCTCAGCTATCTATGAAGGATTCACAGACCACTGCTGCTTCTAGTGAACAGGGAAGAACTTGTGGGGGAACTAAAGGCTGGAGGTCGTCTAGCGCACAGTGATCATGAGTTTTCAATTCTTAGTAAAATAAGGAGAGGAGTTAGTAAAACTGCTACTCTAGACTTCTCAAGGTCAAACTTTGGCCTGTTCAGGAATCTAATTGACAAAGTCTCTTGGGAGGACACCCTGAAGGATATGGCAGTCCAGGAAGGCAGAACATACTTCAGGAGGGAAGTCTTAAAGACGCAGGAGCAAGCTGTCCCCGTGTATGGGAAAATGAGCTGGCGGGGAAGGAGACCGGCCTGGCTAAATAGGAACCTGTGGCTGGAAATCAAGAATGAAAGGAGTGTCTACAGCCTTTGGAAGAGGGGGCAGGTCTCTCATGAAGACTATAAAGATGTAGTGGAGCTTTTTAGGGAGAAAATTACGAGAGCCAAAGCACAGCTAGAGCTCAAACTAGCTACAGCAGTTAAGGATAACAAAAAAAGTTTCAATAATAAATTTATTAACAACAAGAGGAGAATTAGGGAAAATCTTCATCCTTTATTGGATGCAGAGGGTAACTTAGTAACAAGGAATGAGGATAAGGCTGAGATGCTCAACGCCTACTTTACCTCGGTCTTTAGCAGTGAAACCAGCTGTCTTTTGGGTACCCAGCCTCATGAGCTAGGAGACAGGAAGGAGATGCAGCAGAAGGTCATCATAATTAAACAGGAAGTGGTCAGTGACCTACTATACCTCTTGGATGCACACAAGTCTATGGGACTGAATGGGTTACACCCAAGGGTGCTAAAAGAGTTGGCAGACGTGCACACCGAGCCACTGTCTATATTTTACCTGAAGTCCTGGTTAGCTGGGGAGATCCCAATGGACTGAAGGGTAGCAAGTGTAATGCTATCTACAAGAAAGGTAGAAAGGAGGACCTGGCAAACTATAGACCTGTCAGTCTGGCCTCAGTACCAGGAAAGGTCACAGAGCAGATCATCTCAACAACCAGGGAATCAGGTCTGTTTGACACACTTGATCTCCTTCTATGACAAGATGACCCGATTATTGGACAAGGGAAAAGCTGTGGATATTGTCTACCTGGACTTTTGAAAAGCATTTGACACTGTTCCACATAGAATATTTATTAAAAAAACTGGCAGCTTATGGCGTGGACAAGCATATGATCTGCTGGATAAAGCACTAGTTGGACAGACAGGCCCAAAGAGTGGGCGTCAATGGAGTTAAATCCAGCTGGTGCCTGGTCACAAGTGGTGTTCGTCAGGGCTCAGTGTTGGGACCATTTCTGCTTAACATCTTTATTGATGACCTTGATAAGGACATTGAAGGTATCATCAGTAAGTTTGCAGATGACACCAAGTTGGATGGGAGTGTTAATCTGCACAAGGATAGGGAGCCTTGGAGAGACAGAGGGACTTGGATAGATTGGATCAATGGGCCAAGGTTAGTGGGATGATCTTCAGCAAGGCCATTTGGGGACTGAACTGCTGGATTGCAGCGTAGGGGAAAGGGACCTGGGGGTGCTAGTGGACAGCAGGATGCCCATGAGCCAGCAATGTGCCCTTGTGGCCAAGAAGGCCAATGGCATCCTGGGGTGTATTACAAGGGGAGTAGCTAGTAGGTCAAGAGAGTTCCTCCTCCCCCTCTATTCTGCCCTGGTGAGGCCACATCTGGGATACTGTGTCCAGTTCTGGGCCCCTCAGCTCAAGAGAGACAGGGAACTGCTTGAGAGAGTCCAGCGCAGAG
>NW_009727709.1:101229-111182 GCF_000703405.1 Apaloderma vittatum
GGAAAGTGTGGCTGAAAAGCTGTCTGGCAGAAAAGGACCTGGGAGTTCTAATAGACATGTGGCTGAACGTGAGCCAGCAGTGTGCGCAGGTGGCCAAGAAGGCCAATGGCATCCTGGCTTGTATTAGAAACTGTGTGACCAGCAGGAGCAGGTAGGTGATTGTCCCCCCATACTTAGCACTGCTGAGTATTGTCTTCAGTTTTGGGCACCTCAATACCAAAGAGATATCATAGAATCATAGAATCATAGAATGGCCTAGGCTGGAAGGCACCTTAGAGTCATCTAGGCCAACCTCCCTGTCATGGGCAGGGATGCCACCTCTCGACTAGACCAGGCAACACATGGGAACCGATCAAGGTGCTGGAGTGAGTGCAGAGGAGGGCAACAAAGCTGGTGAAGGGCCTGGAAAATAAATCTTATGAAGAGCAACTGAGGGAGCTGAGGCTGTTTAGTTTGAAGAAGAGGAGGCTGAGGAGAGACCTCATCGCTCTCTACACCTACCTGAAAGGTCATCGTAGAGAGGTTGGTCCTGGTCTCTTCTCACAGGTAATTGGTAGTAGAACTAGAGGAAATGGCCCCAAGCTGCAACAGGTAGTTTTAGGCTGGATGTTAGGAAAAAAATTTCACAGAAAGAGTAGTCAGGCACTGGAATAGGCTGCCCAGTGAGATAGTTGAGTCACCTTCCCTGGAGCTGTTTAAAGGTTGTTTAGGTATAGTGTTGGGGGATATGGTTTAGGTGGGAACTCTGTAGAGTAGGGTTATAGATTGGACTTGGTGATCCCAAGGATCTTTTTGAACTTCAATGTTTCTATGATTTTGTGATTCTACAATATGGTTTGGGCATAACTGCTGGACAAGACCGCATAGAAAACTGTTTTTCACAGAAGAAGGAACCTTATACTGGGGATGTGTAAGTCACACCATCTGGGGCATGTATTTCTGCAGATACTTCAGAACCTTATTCTGAACAGTGGAACTATGCCAAAAGTGGGATTTCTTTCCCATCATAAATCTCATACATTGATATTTTTCATCCTCCAAAAAAGAATAATATAAAAATCTTCATTAAAATGACAGTGATTATGCTCTCTTTTCCACTTGTCTTTCTAGGCTATTCTGTTATGAATTTGTTTTCCAGGAATTGTTGCTTTCTGTGGATATTTAGACCAAGGAAGGTTTCTGGATTCCAGCTCATTAACAGTTCAAAATTGTCTCCCCAGAGTGAAACTACAAAGACGTATAGAGATGGATAGTGAACCTTTATCCTATTTGCCAAATGTTCACTTAGCCTTGAAATATAGTTTATGCAATATTTATCTATCCAATTTTTTCCTTTAGTCCTCTTGCTCTTAACTCATGAAAAAATACTAAAAAGTGTTTCTTTTAGTAGAGAACAGTATTTTTCCTTTGCTGTTTTCTTGTTCATCTGAAGAATGTAATGCAATTGTTCTGTATTCTTATAGCATTTTTTGCTGACTCTGGAGCTAAATCTTCCTTTGTTTTTTGTTCCTTCATGTGATATTCAGTTTCCTTATTGAAGTTCTGACAAATTTATCTCCATGAATCATGAGAGATCAGCCAAGCTAAACTGTCAGCATTAAAGTCTACCCATTCGATATAATACAGTGTTTAACTGAACGTACCACCTTATACAGGCCAAGTGCTTCTACCTTTAAGAGACATCTATCAAAATAATTTACTCATTTTTAGGGCAGAAAGATTCCATAAATGGTCAGAAGACTATACCTTTATCTCAGCTAGCTAGTTTACAATTAAAAATGGTGCAAACTTCTAGTCCATTTCTGAGGTACTAGCTAGATTGAAAGAAAACAAAAGGTTATACCCTTAAAAATACACTGAAAAATTATTTGGAGCAGAAATCTGAGACACACATCTTGATACAGCATAGGGAAGGAAAGAAACTTTGAAGCTACTGCTTACATTATAGCTACTTCGAAATACTGTGGTTCACGTGTAACTCTTCATCTCATACTGTTTCTAAATGTAAAGTGAAAAGGAGGAAGATGTTTGGTTTTTTTCTTCCCTTGGAGATGGTACAAGAGAAGTCTTCAAGTTAGATCCTGTGTATCTGGAAAATGGTCCTTCCAGACCGCTTTCAATACATTCCTCCGTAGTAAGTAGCTTCCTCAGGGTTAAGATTCTGTTTGGCAACTAGGTGTTGTCTGGATGCTTAAACTTGCTCTATTGAGATAAGAGATACAGTGAGCTGGCACCTTGTTCTTCTGAACTGGGAGATGTCTTGCAGAAAGGCATCTATTGTCAAGAGCAGGAGGGAGAGGTGGGAGAATTTGAAGAAATGAGAATACACTCAAAAGCCTCACTCTCATCTTACATTTCTACTTAAGACTGCTTTTAAAGGCTAGAAGACTATGGAAATTCCCCTAAGAGACTATCTTCAGGGCAATCAAAATCTCCTAGAAAGATTTCTAATAAACACTTTTAAATAGGTTTATTTATAGTTCTTTGGCCATAGCTCTACTGCTGAAGTATTTTTCCTTTTATTTTCCAATTTATTTTCTTTTCTATTTCAATATATGTGATACTTATTTGTATAATCTCCTGAGGTTCTATTATGTAATTCGTCTGCATTTTTTTTCATAAAATTAAACTTGTTCTATAATATATCCCTTCTCTTGTTCTACTATTTGCAAATGTGGGAAATAGTGAGGTCAGAGAGAACCAATGGAACATGACCATCCCTGGAAACTCTTCCCTGTAACATCAGAATTTTTAAGGAGATAAACAAATGGATGACTGTATTTTTCATGTTGTGGGATTTTCAACTTCAGCTGTGGACTCTGTTGCTGACTCTGAGCAAACAGCTTAATCACTCTGTGCCTCTATAAAATGTTTATAATTATTCCTTGTTGCATCGACATTGTGATGAAAATGAAACAGTGTTTCTAAGTGGCCTGATAGTGTGGCTGTGAGGTCAGGTAGTGAAAGCTAATCCAACTGCATCCTGATTAGCAGACAAAAAGCTGTTTAACAGTAGTATAAAGGTAGTCCTTCAATTACTGTGAATGTTATGCTCAGCTGTGTGCAGGAAGAGTGATGTAGCTGTAAAGCCATGGCTCGACATGGTTTGTAAATGAACAGGGGAAAGGCTGGAGCAGAAGGGAGGGAAGTACTGGGGCAGCTCCTCGGGTTGCATGGAAAGGAGAGTACTGATGAGTCATGTCTAGGCAAGGATGAAATGTGTGTATCTCCCTCCCCAAACTTGGATTTATTTTTATTGTTTTGGGCTTTGCAATAGTCTTGATCTCTCTCCTTTTGGCACTGCTTGTACCTCTGAGTAATGCCCATCGCAGACATATGGTAATAAACACCAAAATTATCTTATGACTAAATCTAGCTAGCCCTGCATCTTCTTGTCTCCCCAGATGGCCACCACTGGCTTAGTCAGCTTAGTGCCAGCTGGCAGCTCTCTCGTCTTCTCTGGGTTGCACAATGGACAGCAGCAGTGGAGCAGCATAAAGACCTTTTTACAGAAAATAGACTAGCAACAGCGTATATAGCTGCATATCTCTGTGCCCCATGACGAGGTGACCTCATTCAGAAGGTGACTGCTGCCTAAACCACCCTTTCTCAAGATGAGCATTCTAGTTGCATCATCTTGGTGTGAGCAGCTATGAGAGGCCGTAAGGATGGGTGCTGCCTTTCCCCCCAGGGAGGCCGGGGGGAAACCAGTAGCCCAGCTGGATGAGCTACATGTTGCATTCTGTCGAGCGCAGGGCTGTGTAAGTAGTCTATGGGTTCCTTCCAGTTATGATGGTGCTGGTGGCACATCTAGTGCTGGCTGCTGAAGCTGCAGCTGGTGCTGCTGCTGGCCTGCCTTGGTCAAGGTCTCCTGGCCAAAATCTGCCTCTTATCTCATATTCAGAGAGGCAAATGAACAGGTCCCAGTTCAGCCTTGCATCACATGCTGCTCAGGTCTCAGCTGCCTTTACCAATCAGGTAGCCTTCAGAAGGAAATAAAGAAAATCACAAAAGTGTGATCTGACCCTCATATTAAAACTTCTATACTGAGATCAAACGGACCCATCTGAGAATACAAGGTGGAATGTGGTTTGCACAGAAGGTGCTCTCCCTTTTCTATGGTGGTCCTTTTCTTATGATGATCATTTGTCTACTTTAATAGCCAGCAAGATGATAGAGACAGCCAAAAGTCAAAAATTCTGGCTTTCTAGAACGAGAAGTAGTAGAAATACCAAAATTTCCCACAGAAAGGAGAAGGAAAGATCGAGATCTTAGAAAGCAGCTGATGATTTTACCTGGAAAAGTTCAAGATGAAACAGAGTGAGAGCACCTAGCCTGTAAATTATATTCTTGGCCACAGTTCTTGCACGCCTTCGGTTCCTGCAGAGTCGTAAAGTGCTTGTGGTCCTGGCTGGAGAATTCACATAGGCTGCTTGATCTGAGGCCCAGTTTACATGGATCTCTATAGGGATAAGTGATGCCCTTGCTGCTACAGGCTGTGCAGACGTGCCATACAATCTGCAAAATGGCTTACTCATGGTTTTAGTCAGTATCTGTGAGAATTCAGGGAGCCTTGAAGACTGGGAGCTCCATGCTCCAGCTCTCCTTTGTGGCAGAACTATGCTAGAGAAGTGAATTCCTGACATTTGAGCTTGCCAACGGGCTTTGAATGGATATTAAGAAGGATTCAGAAGGGGCCATCAGTTTTAACAAACTATCAGGAAAACTTTTAGGTCTTTTGCTGTTTTATGGAATTGGTTTATGGAACAGAAAAGTAATCAGGAAATTTCTGAATTAGCTCTACCATATAGACTTTGACTTGTTCAGAAATGATCCTGAACAGCACAGATACCCCTGAAAAGGAGTAATGTGCATGAATACGGGTGCTATATGTAAAGTGACCAACAGATTAGATTAGGCCTGTTCCTGATATGCAAATTCTGAGCAGGATTATAATTAGAATTAATTACACTTATTTTAAATGGTGATAATGCACCCTGGGGGAGCATTAATGTCAGAGAATTAAACCTCATTGTTTCTCTCAGCTTCATTTACCATCCTTATTTATGCTTCTTTACCTCAGCTGAAATACAAAAAGTAATTCAGATGGTGAGGTGGAGTCTCTGTATTTGGTATTAGTGCAGGGAGTTCAGCTTTTTTACAGTATGTCGTGTAGCAACACCATGCCAACACAGTGACAAAGGACGAGGAAATGGATGAGGTACTTAGCACTTTCTTTGCCTCAGTCTTTAATAGTAAGGCAGTTATTCTCCAGGTACCCAGCCCCCTGAGTTAGAAGACAGGGATGGGGAACAGAATGAAGCCCCTGTAATCCAAGGGATCTGCTGCTCCGCTTAAATGTGCACAGATCTGTGTGGCCAAATGGGATCCACTCAAGTATGCTGAGGGAGCTGGCAGAAGTGCTCACATAACAACTTTCAACAATTTATCAGCAGTCCTGGCTAACTGGGGAGGTGCTCACTGGAGGTTAGCAAATGTGATGCCCATCTACAAGAAGGGCCAGAGGGAACTAGACTGACCTTGGTGCCGGGAAAGACTGTAGATGATCTCATCCTGAGTGCCATCACATGGTGTACACGCCAACAAGGTGATCAGGCCCAGTCAGCATGAGTTTATGAAAGGCAGGTCCCGGTTGACTAATTTAATTTCCTTCTATGACAAGGTATGACCTGCTTAGTAGATGAAGGAAAGGCTCTGCATGTTGTCTATCTGTACTTTAGTAAAGCCTTTGACACCCTTTGCCACATGATTCTCCTGGAGAAACTGTCTGCTCATGGCTTGGATTGGCATACTCTTCTCTGAGTAAAAAGCCAGCTGAATGTCCAGGCACGAAGAGTGGTGGTAAAAAGAGTTAAATGCAGTTGGTGGCCAGTCACAAGTGGTGTTCCCCAGGGCTCAGGTTTTGGGCCAAGTTTGTTTAATATCTTTATGAATGATGTAGATGAGGGGACCAAGTGCAGCTCCAGTAAGTTTGTAGATGACACCAAGCTCTTGGAAGTCTTGATGTACTTGAGAGTAGGAAGACTCTACAGAGGGTCTGGATAGGCTGGATTGATGGGGCAAGGCCAACTGCATGAGGTTCGACAAGGCCAAGGGCCAGGTCCTGGCCTTGGGTCACAACAACTCCAAGCAGAGCTGTAGGTTTGGGGAAGAATGGCTGGAAAGCTGTCTGGTGGCGTCAGTTGTCAGCCAGTTGAACATGAGCCAGCAGTGTGCCCAGGTAGCCAAAAAGGCCAACAGCATCCTGGCCTGTATCAGCATTAGTGTGTCAAGCAGGACCAGGGCCGGGATTATGCCCCTATACTCGGCACTGTGAGGCTGTGCTTCAAATCCTGTGTTCAATTTTGGGCTCCACCAAGAAAGACATTGAGGATGGTGAAATACTGGCACAGGTTGCCCAGAGAGGTGGTGGAGGCTCCATCCCTGGAGGCATTCACGGTCCGGTTTGATGGGGCTCTGAGCAACCTGATATAGTTAAAGATGTCCCTGCTCAATGCAAGGGGGTTGGACTAGATGACTTTGAAAGGTCTCTTCCAGCCCAACACATTCTATGATTCTATTAGTGCTGGATCATGCAAAGAAGAGCAACAAAGCTGGTGAAGGGTCTTGAGAACAAGTTCTCTGGGGAATGGTTGAAGGAACTGTGTGTTTTTAGACTGAGAGGAGACTTTATTGCTTCCTACAACAGCCTGAAAGGAGGTTGTAGTGAAGTGGGCGTTGGTTTCTTCCAAGTAACAAGTGATAGGACAAGAGAAAATGACCTGAAGTTGCACCACAGGAGTTTTAGACTGGATATTAGGAAAAAATTATTCACAGAAAAAGTTGTGCAGCATTGGACCTGGCTTTCCAGGGAAGTGGTTGAGTCACCATCCCTGGAGGTGTTTAGAAGACATGTAGATGAGATGCTTTATGGACACTGTTTAGTGGTGGACTCGGTAGTGCTAAAATAATGGTTGGATTTGATGTTCTTAAAGGTCTTCTCCAACCTAAATTATTCTAAGACTCCATTTATGCACTACAGTCACCTGGTGGAGGTTAGCTGGGAGTATTGCTGAATTCTCTGAAACACCAGGAGCAAATTATGTAATTAAAATTATATTTATATGTTACATTCTGAAGAAAAAATATAGTTGATCATCCCACCATGCAAGTTAGAGATAGAAAAAGTAATAAGAATATACATAGTCCCTTTTTCTACTGCTTTAGAATTGCCCCCTTCCTTTGGCAGTTGTGGCTGCCTATTCCCTCTATTTTCCCAAAGCCTACTGAGTGTTACATTCAGCCAGCATGTGGGGGCTAAATCAAGCAATAAAAGAATAAGTGCTCTACTCTTCTGCACCTTGTAATTATAGTTTTGCATGTTTGTAGAACAGTCACTGATGCCATCAACAGGGCTATGGATTTTACGATCACACATTGGTATACGAGGCACCAGAGCTGCATGCAGGCAATGGGATGCACTTGTCCCACAGAGGGAAAAGGATTCTGGGGCGGGAGTTGGCAGGGCTCATTGCTAGGGCTTTAAATTAGGTTTGAAGGGGGAAGGGGTCAATAATTTCATGCTTGCCTATGACAAACAGTGGGGCAGCACATCAGGACCAGAGGGATGGAGTCCTAGTACGGGCTCTCAACTTGTTGCTGTGAGGCAAGCCGGAGATGATGCACTGGGACACCCTAAAGGAATCAAGGGGAATTCACGTAAGAAGGTGACACAGCCAGCCCAGCTGAAGTACCTCTATACAAATGCACGTAGCTTGGGCAATAAACAGGGTGAATTACGGGCCACTCTGCAGCTGGAAAGCCATGACAGGCTCAACATGAGCCGTCAGTGCACACTTGCATCCCAGAAAGCCAGTCATCTCCTGAGCTGCATCAAGAGGTGTGTGGCCAGCAGGTCGAGGGAGGTGATTCTCACCCTCTACTCCACTCTCGTGAGACCCCGCCTGGAGTACTGCATCCAGTTCTGGAGCCCACAGCACAAGAAAGATATGAACGTGCTGGAACGTGTCCAGAGAAGGGCCACAAGGATGATCAGAGGGCTGAAGCACATCTCCTATGAAGACAGACTGAGAGAGTTGGGGCTGTTCAGTCTGCAGAAAAGAAGGCTCTGAGGAGACGTTATTGTGGCCTTCCAGTATCTTAAGGGTGCCTACAGGAAAGCTGGTGAGGGACTTTATAGGACTAGAGGGAATGGATTAAAGCTGGAGATGTGTCAATTCAGGTTGGCCTTTAGGAAGAAGCTCTTCCCCATGAGGGTGGTGAGACACTGGCACAGGTTGCCCAGAGAGGTGGTGGAAGCCCCATCCCTGGAAGTTTTTAAGGCCAGGCTGGATGGGGCTCTGAGCAGCCTGATCTAGTGGAGGGAGGCCCTGCCCATGGCAGGGGGGTTGGAACTAGATGATCTTTAAGGTCCCTTCCAACCCTGACAATTCTATAATTCTAAAGGTAGATGTAGATTATTGTGTCTGTTCTCAGAGAGAACAGTGAAAAGAAGCCCACTCTTCTGTTCTGGTTAAATGGTGTACTTTGAGTGCAAAGGTGAATTAGGTAAGTATGTAAGCTGGAGAAGTGTATAATAAAATGAGATACTTTTCAGTGTGATAGATATTTGGATATCAAAATTTTCTGTACAAGCTCAACTGCCAGCAAAGCTGTTCTAATTTATAAGTTTAGGGAAATGTTTTTGAGTTAAGTTTGCAAATATGGATATTAGAACTAAGTTCAGTGTCCCTACCCCACTCACTGTACACAAGTGCACATAACAATTCATATTGCAATGCATTGTGTGTGAATTACATGACTCTATAACTTTGTGATATAATTAATTTATTGTAGATGGTTACTGGATTTATAATTTGGCAGATTTTTACCTAACAGGCTATAGCTATCTATAGCTTTCTTTAGTTAAGGCTACCAGTATTTGTGTATTTACTGCATTTCATACCAGTTTAATCTGAAGAAACAATCAAGTAGACTGAGGTACAATATTCGTTATGGATTAAAAAAAAACAAATCACAAAACTCAAAAGTGAGTCTGAGTGATACTGATGTCAATGCTTTTCTGTGTAGAAAAGAAGCCTGAAGAATGATAGAGGAGAAAAGAACAGTCGAGCATCTAATGTTTTCATTCACACTCGCAGATGTATGTTGTTAAATCCTATAAAGGACATCAGGTGTCATTTCGCTGGAGGCAGCAGAGCTGCCTGAGCGTAGTCCGATTGTGAGACTCTGGTGGGTTTTTTTCAGTGACTAAAATGTGAATTATTTTGTACTTGAGGTTATAATTTTGAATACACAAGAAGCACAAGGGTTATGTGCCCACTGCTGATGCTGTACGAACAGTTATTTTATTAAAATGCACAGTTTAATGTGTCCACTATTTACACACATAATTATTTAATCTGCCAAAATATAATAGTAAACATCACACCATAGTCAAATATGCAGTCATGTAGAAAAAACAAAATAGCAACCTCCACCCCCTGCCAATCAGTGCATCTATAATATCCACTGTGAGTAGACAGTTAACATCGCTAAAAGATATTTCTGGTTTGGCAAATATTTTTACGTTCTCACCTCTCTAGTGACCACCAATACACTGCCATCTTGGATAGCCTGAAGATATCTTAGTACAAGGGTTAACACCTAAAATCCAATTGTGACCAGGCCTGATGACATACTGATATTCCGTCTGATGACTCTTTCCTGTCTCTCACCCTAGGGCATCTCTCAGGTGTGCAAGCTATTGTAGGCTATTGCAGCCAGAGAAGTTTCTGCAGTTTTTGACCACAGATAATCTGCTCCTCCTGTCCTTTGCTGTTCTGACTTGCCTTCTCTCACTTTCTATGTGCCTGCTGAGGGTTTTGGGCTGGACCAGACACTGTATGCTGACAGGTGCTCTCTAACCCCTCTCCTTCCCAAAAGGAAGGGAA
>NW_009727709.1:111213-129470 GCF_000703405.1 Apaloderma vittatum
AGACTGAGAGACTTAAGAACTGGAAAAGAGAACTAGGCAGCTTTAATAAAACACTGACAAAGAACTATATACGTGTATACAAAACCAATATTGAACCCGACTCCCTCTCTGACTTCTTATACCTTGCATCCTTGCGCAGAGCGTAATGTACTCTGAATGTACGTGAGTACAAAGTCTTTGTGCATTGAAGACTATTAATAATGTGGCAGTTTTGCCTACAACTGATTCCAGCATTTATTTTCACTTTCTCCTTCCCACTAACAGGTATAGGAGCAAGTTCTGATTTTACTGCCTTCTGAATCTAGATGTGTGATATAACATTTCACAGGTGAAAAAAAGTCGTCGTTCTGGGCCTTGATGGCTAGTGGACATAGGAAAACATATCAGAGTGTCCTCTAGAGAAAACACTAGAATGCTTCAGCGCAGGGCTTGTAACAGACCTTTGCTGCCCATTCAGCATTGAACAATCTTGTTGGTTTTCCACCCACTTGGATTGTTATCACCCAGCATAGTAGATACCGAACATTATATATGCTGCATAATGCCTTGTGATATGACAGTAGCCATAGAGTAATAGAAAATTATGTCTTTAAGCTTGAATGTAAGATACTACATGTTTTTTCTATTTACTGTAAACTTAGCTGTTTAGCAGATGTTTACTATATATAGTAAATATGCGTCAGAACTCCCTGGCTTGAGGAACAGTGAGGATGATCACCAGAAAATTGTTGCTCTGTACCTCATTCCATACAAAGGACTTCTTTAAGCATAAGAAAGCCTCAAACTCTGAGCATGTTGTCCAACTGAGCAGTGAACTGATTGTGGGAGCATGCTTAGTACTCCTGATTTAATGCAGATAGAAGAATCATCACTTTTACATCTCCAGGATGGCCTGTGAACTTCCTCTGACTCAAGTGGGTGTGTCTGAAAGTGTGGATACCTTTCTCACTTGAGAGACTTTCAGGAAGTCTACTGGCATGGTGGTATCAGCAGGCATGTGCTGTCACTCAGATATGTGCCATGCAAACCAGGCTTCCCTGGGAAAGTCTGTTCTGAAGAAGCACATCAGAAACATATTGATAAAAAGAGCACTGAACTTTCTGACTGTACAAATGGTTGTTGGTTAATTTATTTCAGTCATAATGTGCCAGATCAACTAACAGAAAGTTTGCCCTGAGAGAAAGACTGTGTTTTGTGCAAGGTGACTTTTTGCTATGACTCATTGCAGGAGCTGTTATTGGAGCGTGGAGAGGACTCTTTCTCGCTTTCGCTGTGATGAACATCCTACATTTTATATGACCAGATTTGCGTAGGACAGAGGTGAACTGTGTTATTGCTTTTTTTGTAGTTGTTGCCAGAAAGTAAGATGACTCACAAAAAGAAATAATTTTTTCTTGAAAGAATCAGCTTAATATGTGAAACTGCTCCTTCTATTCCCTTTCCAGATATCATTTGCAATTGATAGACAGCCAGTAATGCAATGGAAGGAGCCTCTGGTAATTTATATAAAGGAATAAAAAGTTGTAACTTATCCAGTAATGTTGGGACTTGTAATGCTTTATAATATTTAGAGTGACTGACTACATACAGTGTGCACCACATAAGTTACTTCTAGTCTCAAAACTGAATTTCATACTAAAATCTAAAATGTAAAAGTTCATAGGTTTTTAAAGAAAAGAGGGACTGTTAGATCATGTATTTTAATCATGCTTAATGGGACACTGGTGTTTCCAACTTTTTCTATGCTGTTTGTTTTGTACTTAAATGTTGTAGATGTTTAGAAGGGCAAAACGGTCGTAATAGTTGATGTTTTTTATAAAGCTAGGGCAGCAAACTTTTGTGTGAAGGGCTACTACTAACATTTAAGCCTCTTCTTAGCCTTAGGTGGATGTGCATTAATGTTGTAAATAAATGTTAGCAGAATCATGAGTACAGAAACAGCTTAATATTATTCTGTAAATTATCGTATGTGTAAATTGTCTGATATGGCTGTTAAAACTGGTGCAATATCAAATCATATCCATAAAAGTTCTCTAAATATAGTAATTTTTAAAATGCTAAAAATGTACTGTTGGCTTTATTTTTTACTATGGGAACATCTTTATGTTGATTACAGTCCTAATTGTACAAATGTAGAAGGATAATCATAAAATAATGAACTGTAGAACGGTTCATGTTGGAAGAGACCTTAAAGGTCATCTGTTCCTGACCTGCCTGCCATGGACAGCAACACCTTCCACTAGAGCAGGTTGCTGAAAGCTCCCTCCAGCCTGTCCTTTTAGCTATACTATGCAATTGTGTACAGATATGACAGTCACTTATTTCTGAACAATCAACATGTTACTCCACGTGATGTGAAGATGTTTGCTGCAGAATATATCTTCTGTGCTGCAAGTACTTAGCAAAATATCTGATTCTGCTAGCTTACAACACATCTAATTTTAGTGCCAGTGTTATGTGTTAAGCTACAAGTTAAGGTAGGTAGCCCTTTGAAATCCCCTATGCTTCCTCCTGTTTTAAAATTGTAGCTACTGAAGTAGGATCTGACTGTGCTTTATGCAAACATATGTTGCATTTCTGTTTTTCCGGCTGTATTTAATAGGAAACAACCCTCACTTTAATTCTGGCAGTTGGTTTGATTCTGATATTACATTAATGTGTGTGGTAATTTCACTAGTGTTAATATGGTTATCCAGTAGTGGGTGGATGAGAATCCATCCGCATCTTGTTGCTGTGTTACTCTTGAGAAGATGAGGGCCCAATAAATGCCTCACAACAAACTTTCATTGTCAGAAGTGCTATAGTGCCCTAAATGGACAATCTATGCAATGCTGAACATACCTTGTAATTTATTAATAGCACTATAAATTAGGATATAAGGCACTTTAGTCATCTTCCAGGTATGGTGATGGCTAAGTAAAATACAGACCTTTTTCTCCACACCATAAAGTGCAAACACAGCTGCATAATATAAGCAGCCAAATGCCAAGGACCTAATAAGATTTTGCTTTCCAGAAATATAAATAATTTAATCAGATTAATGACATTGTTCTACCTGAGGGATTCTATAATTAGTAGATTATTGAAGCAGCACACAAGTTATCTACCATTAGCACCTGGAGGAATTCCTGTTGTCTTAAACAGTGGAATCAAATGATATGAATATTCCTGTCATGCAATCTGTAAAGATAATAAGCCTCTGGCATTTTGTAAGCTATATAAATCCATGGATTTCACATTAAATATTTAAAGCACAGGAGGTGTTATTTCTTAGAATACTGATAAAGAGAGTTCAGCCATTACAGCTGCCTTTTCCATTTGGTAAATCCCTCTTTGTTTGAGTTTCTTTCAAGCCCTTTTAATTTGTTTTTTTCTTTTAGTTGTATATTCTTCCAGTTCCTCTGGAACTGTTTTTTGGACTTTCCACAATAAACACTCAGGACACTTTAACAGAAGTTTTATCCTTTTGATACAGAGAGGATATTCAAACAGGGTATAAACAGATGTGAAGCAGGCAGATCTTGTTTTGAACACCAAAGAAATCTCTCTTGTAGTATTTGGAAAAGAGTGCCTTTCTTCTGCATTTATTTGCAAAGCAGAAGCGTCTTCCTTGATATGTGCTTTATTCTAAGTTTGTTTGGGATAATACTGGGGATGGAACTCATCAAGGTCAAATATGCATTAAGCTATCATAATGGGGATATTGTATAATTCTTGAAAAATACAGGCCATGGGGAAGAAGGCTGATGTCTTAAAATACCGCAGAGCAGAACAGCAGCTTTTAAAGATGATAAAAATATGATGACTGTTTGTCTGAGAGTGGCCACTTAACAGTTTCAGTCATCTGGCAATTTAAAGTGAAAAACTTTGTTGGGAAAAGTCTATCTGTTTTTAATGGATTGCCGTGTCAGGCTGGAGCTGCAGCCAGGATAACTGATGACCTTTGAAGTCCTTAGAATAAATTATAGTTTGTGTGCAGGAGATGATAATGCAGTTAAAAGAGATTTATATAATAGTTTTTCAAAGAGCTTGAGGCATTAACACAGGATCATATATTAGTAGGATTTACAAGTAAGAAATTACTTTACTGGGAGAGTCCTTTTCATCCCATATGGTTTCACCTCCAGGCACTTGCTGATATTTAAGTAAAGAGTTACTTGATGAGCCCTGCAGGCAGCTGTGAAATTACGGAGGCACCTGTGTTGTTAACAACCCATCCAGCTTGAATAGCAGCCAGGTACTTCCCCTGTAGAGAAGTGAGCTTCTACTTGTAGGACAAGTGCCACAACCTTGTCAGAAAGCATTTTTAGCCCTCAGGCTAAGTAACAGACCAAAAGCTATTTTTACTCTTCTCAGCTTTAACAGCGGTCTAAGTAAAAGATTCTACCTATTCTGAAGTATATTAACAATTCCAGATGACTTGTCCCAGTCAATACATAGATATTGATATAGATATTGATATTTCTTCAGATATTAGATATTTCTTAGATATTTCTTTAGATATTTCTTTAGTCTTCAAAAAAGTCCTATATTAAGTTTTAACAATCTTGTTTGGGAGATGATTGGCACCTATATAACAAATGAATTATTGTATTATAACTACTGATGGATATAGAAGATCTAGACCTTTAAGGAAAGAAGAAGAAAAGGACTTCAGGTATCTGAGCAGTGACAAAAAAATAATACGTCCATCTCCTCTGCACAGTTTCCACAGAAACTGGAGAACGGATTTCTCTCTCCTCTCCCTGCCCCCGCTTTCTTCCACCCTCCTGCCTCACCCCGACTTCTAAGTGGAACCATCTCTACTATCATTTCACAGTCTCTTTCATTGAGGGAAGCTTGTTTTAGAGGATGTGCTGATTTTCTAGTGAGGACAACCACATGAAAGCCTAAAGCTTTAAATGTCCTGAAGGTTAAGACTAAAGAAACAGCCATTGTTTGAGGGGATTGGATTGATATGCCTTATCACTTGCAGTTGTTAATATACTTTAAAGCATTTAGAAAGCATGTATCATACTTCCCCCGCCTTATGCTACCTCTTTAGAAATAATACTGTGATAAATTTAAACTCAATAAAATAGGGCAGTCTCTAAGCTAACTGAAGTCTATTGTTTCTTGATCTCACCATGTCAGCAGTGAGATTTTCCTAGATCAATCTATACATCTATGTAATTTTGCTTTCCCTTTCTCTTATACTGCAACTTCAGTACGTATTTCATTGGGATCATTCATTCACATTCCCCTCTCCTAGTCCAAGGGAGTGGGGTTTAAATACCAAGATGCACATTTTGTAATCCCATAGGAATACTGATGATTTCCAAAAATAGCTTTTTTTATTTAGAAAATAAGATTTAGGTTTTGAATTTTAACTAGGAGTAGATGCACCTACAGAGATTCTGGTAAAGGGAAGTATTAGTATCACAAGCAGCTAGAAAGGAAGCTCATATATGTTGTGGTAGTGTGGATTTTTTTGGAGTCAAAGGTGAATATAATGTCTGTCTGCTTCAACTTTGCCCTCCTCTTTCTTTCCTTCACTGAAGCTGCTTCCTCACACTCTTAAAACAATGTCTGTACATGAGTTTGGATTTGATGACATCATATGACAACATTGGGATATCATGTGTATTCTCTAGGACAAAGAAGTGCCATGTCAGATAAACAAGATGATTATTGTTTTGTTGGACTTGTCTTTGTTATGAATCCCAGTGCAGAACTCTACCACTCACCTTCCTTCTGCCTACGGAGCCCATTCCTGTCCTCCACCTTCTAAAGCTTTTCACATGCATATGTATACGTTTTTATAATGAATGCAAAGATTAGACGCTTTTACAAACTCTAAAGTAAATTTAATTCACCTTTTCGTGCATTACAAACTCTTTGTAAAGCCAATGAAGTGAAAACATCACTTTTTCCCTGACCTGAGTCAGCAGGGTGTAAAATGCAAATGTTAGAAGAGAATGAATTATGATTCTGGATGCTGATAACGTAAAACTTGTTTCTGGCTATTCAGCCTGCAATTTGGCTTATGCAGAAATAAAAACGAAAGGCTATTTTAAAGGAAAAATGTTTGCATCTCACTAAAATTTGTTTCAAATACGATACAGACAAGTTTTGAGAAATGACAGGTATTTAATCAGGGCACACTAGACAACTGTTTTACTGTGCTTCTAATTAAATGATCTTTGGATGCATCAGTGCAGTGAGTTCTGTGTTGGTTCATTCCTTCACCACTTGGGCTTACTATAAGAGGGTTAGATAAAACCTCTTCTTAAATCTAAAGCTTGGATACAATTAATGGTTTTCATTTCCCTTAGCTAGCCAAACAATATGATATTTCACTCTGTTCTTCTACTTGGATTTCTGAAGCTTCTAAATCTCAATTCAGATTGCATAGACTTTACAGGAGAGTGAGTTAATTTTGATGTTATGGCTATTTGTCTGTAGCTGCACACAAGGATGTATTTACATACTGGCTTTTCTCCTAAGTTTTGTTTTAGCTAGTATGACAGCCTGATTATAGATAAAGGGGCCAGCTTTCCAACTGGCTTTACTGCAATATCTGTTTTCACAGTCACAAGTTTGTTGATGAAATTAACCTCAAAAATAGTTTTGTACCTGTAACTTTTCTGTATTTTGATCTCCACTTTGGCCGTCTAGCCATCCCATCTCTTGAAGCAGAGTGGCAGTCATGTTTTGTTGCAGCTCACCCTGCCAAAGGCACAAGGATGCAGCACCACAGGCATGTGTTATGTATAATGAACCATGCTATCAGACTGTTTCAGGCCTGCGGGAGCAAGAAAACTGTAATGCTACTTTCCAAGCTTACCTCATGCCCCAGTACTCATACTTAGCCGTGATGCAATAGTTTGCAGCTTATTTGGTTGGGACTGCTGGGTTTGGCATGAATTCAGTGCTATCTAGGGCCTGTTGGAAATTGCTGGGTGAGGAAAGCCTAGTGCTTTTCAGCAGCACAGTCACATGTGTGGCCATCCCATGTAGTTAGTTGCTGGGTGTTAAAGTGATGTCTGCATTTGCTCTTCAGCTGTTGAACAGTTGAAGCCTGTTGCTGATCCAAGCCTCTGGCAGCTGTTCCTGACCTTTGGCTTGCATCTTGGCTCTGACTCCCAACCCTTGGATCATATCTTGGCTCGGGTTTCTGCCTCTTGGCAGCTTGCTTGGTTCCTGTCTTTGGCTTCAGCCTCAGCTTGTACCCTGGCCCTGGCTCCAGACCCTTGGCCATTAGGTGTGTTCCAGAATTTCTGTGTTTATCCCTGTTCCAGGCTTTGGTCTGAATTGGCTGTGCCCCTGTCTCGTGCAGCGGATGGCCTGCAAACATTTAATAACACTGAGGTTGTGTACAAGGGAGGAAAATGTAATTGTTAAGGAAACTTGTCTCTGGAAGGCCATGTTCAATCTTCTTTTCCTGAGATCCACCAGACTGAAGCCCTACAAAGTTGGTGGTGCTATTCTTAGTAAAGCTGAAAACTGCCAGATACTTTTCCCTTGTTTTTGAAGTATGTCAGCAAGGGTAGTCAAAATGCTATTTTACTATATTTTTACAGGAAAGGGAAAAATGAACTATTTTGGTCTCATGGATTGTGTATTTGGACTGAAAGCATTATCTACAGAGCAAAGAAATAAGATTTTTTTTTATTTATTTTATTTTTAAAGGAGAGGATAAAGCAGTGTTTCCTTGTAAGATATATTTTCAAATTATCCCAGTTTCTTAGTTTTTTGATCCAGGAGAAAGAGCAAGAGAAACAGTGGAGTGAGAAAGGTTTTAAAGGACAGGAACACTTCTTATGTATGTTGACAATTGTAATTATTTATATTTTTTTATTAGTGTGATGTGATGTTTGACCTTGAAAGATTAAACCACACAGACCTGAATGTTAATACAAGTTGAGTCCCAAGGAAAGATGAGCTGTGATACAATGCTCATCTTCAGGGAATATACATGCACTCTAGTATATTGGCAGCCAGGAGCGAGGGGCATGCTATAGCAGGAAACAGATACTTAGGAAAAAACTAACAATATTGACAAAAACCCACATACTGGAGGTTTTGCAATGCCTGTGCAGGACAACGCCTGATTTTGATTTTCATTTAAATATCAGGATGACTTCAATCACAATCTGAAATACTTTAAATTAGAAATAGCCTCATCAGTCAAACTGTTCAGTTCTAAACCATTCTAGCTCTCATTTTCGTACATAAAATATGTAGTGTAACTGATTAATATAGGGTTGGGGTTTTTTTCCCCAAAAAAAACCCAAACAACAAAACCAAACACCCCAAAACCTCCACTACCCAAAACACCAAAACAAAATATGTAGACTTTCAACAGGGTTGTGGATGGAACAGTAGGAAGGAGAGGAAAGGTAGAGGGAAGCACACAAAGGGTATGGGAGAGATGAACAGCACCAGAACAAGCTGGAGGGGTCAGAATAACTGGCCTGAGAAACTAGGCTTTTAGCTAAGTTTTAGAAAGATAGTTTTCCTAGAAGGAGGAAACAATTGCATGGAGTTAATTACAGTCCCGGAAGGCACTGAGACTTGAGTTCTGTTGGAAAGCAAGACAGGTAGAAAAGGTGACTGATTTGTGGGATGGATGTTTCTTTCTCCAGTGCCAAAACCCAATTCCATTAAACTCAGACCCCTTTAGAATACAGAAACCTTATTTTCTCTTTCTTGTCTCCAGCTGGGCCTAAATGGAAGTCTTCTTTTTTATTTTATTTTTTTTTAGCAGGATTTACTATTAAATACTTAAATCCAGACTGATTTTGTTTTTCTCTGTCATTCCTATCGTATTTATTGACCTTGCCATTGGGCAAGCAACTTTCAAGTCTGATTCTTGAAACAACATTCCCCCTCTCCTGATTTAAACATTTTCCAACCAGACTTTTACTGTACAGCTTCTTTGTGGTCCCTTCTAGCATTCTGTCTCCTTAGATCTGCTGTAAATCTCATCCTTTTTATGAACAGGACTTCTCATGCTGGATGTCTTACTGATTTAAGTCTTCCTTACTGTATTTTTGAATAGTGATTAGCCTTGTGTCACTCTACTAAGCAAAGAGTCTGGTGCCTGCGTATACGCTATGCCAAAAGTGGATAAGCATAGGTGCAGTGCTTTATGTCTTTCTGGATAGAGGTACTTAAGCATGTCTCTCTATGTGGAGATCTCAGACTTCCACTCCAGCCACGGAGACCGCTGGTGCTAGTTGCATTGCCTTGGAATTTAGTGCTTGAAGGGCTGTGAATTCTCTCTGGAAATCTCATGCGTTCTGATAAACACATATACCAAAGCAGATAAATATTTTTCCTCTCCTTGTGTACCTCTCCACAGGTGCTGTGTAAGCCAAATTTGAGAATGGGGACTGAAATGATGAGCTGTGTGTAGTTCTTACTTGCCTAATAAAGTGGATTGCTGCTTAATTTAGAGTCACATTGAAGAATGCACAAATGTTGGGCTCTCATGTAAACTCCTTCATATATCCAATGCAGCAAGTCCTCTTGCACTCGTTGATGTGGTAGTGATGTACCAGCTTCTTTATATCTACAGACTCTGCCTGTCTAAGGTTCAGTCCACTCTCTGTGTGATTGCAGTCAACTCCCTTTTAGATGAAAACTCGGGGGAAAGACTAGCAGTCATGGTGAGCCTTTCACTCCTGTTGGGAGTTGTTTAGATGCCTAGGCATAAGGCCTGGAATTGTGGCTGCACCAATCAATTCGGACAACATACAATAGCCATCTGGCTGGTTTTATGTTGACCTGGTTTACTTGTTATTGTAGAGTGTTGCTTATGTTGATAGTCTACGATATGGCAGCTGAAGAATTAAAAGATTTAATCCCTTCAAAGCATCATTTGGTTTTGGAGAATCCAATTCAGTGACTTTATAACTGGGTACAGTCTCTGACTTCCAGCCTCTTTCAGGTTGGCAGACTCTGGTCAACTTTGTCAGCTATTCTGAGCCTCAATTACATTTCTTGGGATGATGACAAATCTTAGTCAAATCACTTCTGTGCCCTTGTTTCTGCTTTCCTCTCCCTGTCCCATGAATGCAGTGTATTTTGTCAAACCTATCTTCAGTCTATCAGTTGCAACTGCTTGCTCATTGTTGCCTATTGTTTTCACTCTTGCTCTCAGACACCTGGTTGTTTTCTCATCAAAATCAAAGCACTTCTCTGTAATTAAACAGCCATAGGACATTGTGTCACTGTAAGTAGGTCAGTGCCTCAAGGGCCCATGTCAGAGAATAACTTAGGTTGGAAGTCATATCTTGAGATCATCTAGTTCAACCCCCTGCTCAAAGCAGAGGAGTCCTTCCCCCAGATGGGATTAATCCTGCAGATCAGTCTGTTTTCTGTGCCTGTTGGATACCAGGCTGGTCTACCTACAGGCCACTAACTACACCCTTGTAGCCTCAACAGCTTCCTGTTTCTGAGAACAAGATCTTACTCTGTGAGGCTTATCCACTAGCATTGTTGTACCGAATTGTGCTGACTGTTATCACTCTTACTTATTAATGAAAATAATGTTGACGAAACTGTTATGCTTAACAGTATCTGTTAGCTTAGCAGAATTTTTAATGTTTCTGATTTTCCTTAGAACATTATGTTTTCTGTTATTTCTATTTTTGTTTACTTATTTTACAAGGGACTATCAAAAAGCTAATTGTTTTAATGAAAGAGCTATGTATTTTAAAATAGTTGTTATGTCAGTGTTGCTGCAAATTATGATATAATACCAAAATTTTCAATCCACATAACAGTAAATTAAGTGATTGGGAAGAGTCTGGAGTCAACTATTAGACTATCATTTCTTCATAAAATAGTTTTCCCTGAGAGTTCAAAAACCTCCACAGCTTTGGGTTGAGACAACTTACTTGAGAAGAAATGTAACTAACATATCATCTACTTATGTATATGTTAGCGCTAACTGCCCTTGTAATCTGAATTAATCAAGCAGCTACCCGATTAAAAATTGGACTACAAATGAGGGAATAAACACTAAGTTGTTTTGAATAAGTCAGAGTTTGGGGGGTTTGTGTCAGCACTCTTGCTGCTTTTTTGGCAGCTATATTAACAAGCAGCTTTTCTTTCGTTGTTCAAATAAGAGCAAAACAGCCTTTGAATTTTGTACTCAGCAATTCCACTCATCTGCCTAATGTTCTTTTTTTAATTAGGAGGATACACATATGACTTAATTAATCAAGCCTGTCTTAGGGAATTATGCATTTATTAATGGTTTCTGCACTCAAACACATTATTAAGGGATTTGTGCTAAGTACCTGACATAAACCAGCCTAATTTTGCTTGCTTTGCTTAATGTATTGGGAAACGGCTTGTTGATCAGATTTCAAAACATTCATGCTATGAACTAATGTCCTATTTAGAATTTTTTAAAAATGCAGCAATTTGGCAACTGAGTACTCTAGAGCTTTGTATTTAAAATAAAGTAAGTCAATACCAGGCAAGAAATGAGAAGAATGGAACTTCTTTGACTATAGCGATGATGGAAGCAAGTAAAATAAGAAAAATTGCTTTGATTAAGGCTTTACATTTTTTTTGCATGTTTTATTTTTAATAAAAAATAAGTGGAATAAGCAGTTAGTTTTATCTATTGTTCAAGAATTGGAATCTGTGATTTCTTTTTTTCTTGTTTTATGCCTTTGAGTTTAGGAACTAATTCTTCATTCTTGTCCTGGCTAATGTTACATTACACATTACCTGGAGGTGATGCCAGGTGGACAAAAATACAAAAGCACTGTCATCTTTCTAGGGGCTAGCCTGGAACTCACTGCCACATGTGCATATTGGGTCCTCACCACTCGAGTAAGATCGCTTTTCCCTTGGGAGAGGAAGGGTAAGGAAAAAAGTTCTCTGAAGTCCCTGCATGAAGAGTTTAGTGTCTTCAGGGAGCTTGATCACATTTCCGGAACGTCTGCATATGTTGGCCTTTAGTAATGCTCCTGTGTCTCATCCCATGTAGGGACTGGCTATCCTAATTTTTGTCTACATGTAGAGTTGCAGTGCCTTATCTAAAGAGAAATAGCAGGTACTTGTCTTTTACAAAAGTTTTGCTGTTTTGAAGCCATCAAGACATTTTCTGTTTATAAGAGTGATACAGTCCCATATGGACTTTCATGTTAACCTACGTGAAGGTAGACAGAAATAATTGCTAAAAAAGGAAGAAGGACCTATGCTCGTGTGGTCAGGAATAAAAATATCATTGTATTGGCAAAAGTTCCATGTTGTCTTGCTGAGAGACAATCTGCAAAGCTAGCTCCTAATAGTTTGGTTCTGGGTCTGAGTGTGTTCAGTTCTTCTGGGCATTATATTTCACCCTCTTTGATGTCCTGCCTAAGACAAAGGCACTGTGTTATCTCATCATGATCTTGCTGATCTAAGACAGCCAGATTACTTAATCTAATCCTTCCTGAGCTGCAGTTTTCTAGACATTGCAAGCTGTAGCCCACCTGCCTGGGAGAATGTGAAGGATCCCTGTGAGAAGGATGGTTGTTGCCCTAGATAGCTTCATGGAGCATACAAATTAAAATATTTTCTAAAGCCTTAATCTTATCACTGGTTTTAAATATTTTCAGGTCCCATTTACTTAAGATCAGGGATTCGCTCTCTCCCTCTCTTTCTACCTGGTCTGTGTTCCTCCATCCGAACATTAATTCTTAACTCCTCTTTCTAAAATAATTGGTGAGTGCCCTTCTTTGTTACTTTAGTTCAATTTGTCTGTTGTCAAGTGATTTTTTATGAAAAGTTCACTTGGAACTCCGAGGCAGTGACTGCTAACATTTGTCCACTGGTATTTTGGGTGAATAGAAGCTAATCCTGACTCATTCTTCTTTGCTAATTTGTTTAAATCCTACATGAAAGACTCATGGAGAGTTTGAAAGAAGTCCCACATGTCTACTTTTGGTCTTATAAAGTGTGCATGGTCAGTTGCTCCAAAATTTAAATGAAAGCTTGAAAAAGACATAGATAATTTTGAAGAAACAGAAAAGTACCTTTGTGGTGTATGGAAACAGGGGGAAAGGAACTGGAAAGAAAGAGAAAATTAAATTATTTTCTAAAGGTTAAACCAGGCATTTTGAATCAATGTTGAAGTCTAATTTCTATCCCTCTGATGGTTTGCCTGCCACTGAAGAGGATTAAAGTTATATGGGATCTGAATTCATGTAAATGTTAATGTGTTGACCTTATCCTGCTTACTTCTTTTTTCTATTTCCTGTGGTAGTAAGAATGCCTCTTCGAGACTAAGTCTTTCAAAATGGACATCTACCATGTTTTCTAGGCTCTTCACAGAAAAATCAGAAAGAATCAGTCCAGCAAGTGTCAAGTTGTACAGCTATTTGAGCTATGTTTGATTTATTTTCCATCTTAGGAAATGTTAGTTATTAGTTGGGGGGACAGTGTGCTTTCTTTTTTTTTTTTCTTTTTTTCTTTGTTATTAAGTAGTAGTCTATAACTGTTTCATTTTGCTTTTTATACTAATGAAATGTCTTATGCAAGGTCGGTGAGTAAAGGATGCTAGTGAGAGTCTATATCAAGCCATGCTGGTCTAGAACCAAGTACTGCTTTGTTAGTTCATTTGTCAAAAGAATTAATTCTTGGGACAATCTGGAAATTTGTATTCAGAGTAACTATCAGTCAGTAACAGGAAACCAAAGAAATGTGGGACATTGCTTTTATATTACTTGAAAATTATAGTATTCAGCTGGAGGCAATTTCAAGAGGCTGCAAAATGTTTTACAGATAGTAGACATGGAACTTAAACTTTCAAACCTACAAAAAATAGTACTGACAATTCTAACCAAAAAATGGGACCATAATTCCTTTAGTTTGGATCATTAGCAATTGTTTTGAAGATCTCTGCTTAGAAGACTAGCAAAACTGTGAGCCATGATACCAAATTGGTGGTTTATAAATTATGATGTTTTTTCCTATAATGAAAATGCATAGTTAATGCAATATGCTTCTAGGCTATATAATGTATTTTAGTCATGGCAGAGGAGATACATTAGTGTGTTGCCAGGACATTAAGTCTCTAATTAAAAATGTCACAAAAAAGACTCAGGCAATTTTGTGCAGGGGGAAAAAAAAAATCAGTCAGTGTGAAAACACACGAGTTATGTGTTGGTGGAATTATCAAAATTTAATGAAGATGTTAAATAATCACATATGAGAGTTGTTTACTTGAGAAGAAAAATAATTAGTATTTAATATCCCAATCAAAATAGATACGTGGTAAAGGTGAGAGAAGAGTAGAACTGTAGCACAGTCCTGTGGTTCATATCCTGCAAATCTTGAAACTTTGAACTACTTGTCTGGGTACTTTTCCTTTTCTTTTTTTTCCCTCCTAATCTATTGTGGATGTCCTTGCAGAAATCATTTCTTGGTTAGTTAACTTCAGACTGCTCCACTAGTAATGACGTTATAATATCTCTGTTGCTGCTCAAACAAACCAAACATGTCCTCAGTGTGTACCATAGCTTCTTCTCAGTCTGTGTTGGTGGGTTTTCTCCCCAGGGGACTTAGTGCTGTGTGCCAGATACTTGTGCTCCATCTTGGCATTCTTCCCTGGGGCCACACCTGATTTTGGGGCTACAGAATGCTCACAGGTCCTGCATGCGGTCTTGATGTCTTTGCAGCTGTTTCCACTACTTAGTTTTTTAGCTGCTTTACCTAAGAGTGCTCTGCACCAGAGATTTTAAGAGACAGTGGCCAAATGCATCCATGTACTGGTGTGGCAAATCAGAGGTCTTGTTACACTGAAGTGGAAGTTTTATACCTGACATTAGTAACCCTCACTCTAACTGTTCAGATTCAGTAGGCAGCTGCTTGTGTCTCTTCATCAAATTTTGTAACTCCAAGTATTGCATTCAGATGTACTTTTAAAGTAGTTAAGGAAAACTTAATAGGAAAGTTTCTGCATTTTGCACTTACTAGAAATACCTGAAAACTCTTTTACTGTGGCACTGGTAAGTTTAAGTTGTTTTTGTTTTCTCAAAGCTCTGTTAAACCCTTCTGTAGTTATATGTTTGGAACAAACTGGAAGACACAATGCGTGTTCCTAAGCAATCTTATGGATTGTCTTCTTGCTGTAATGGAAACTTTGGCAGGATGTTTTTCCCACAGGGATTGCTGATGTCTGATGCAACCTTTAAACCAGGGTGTCTTGTTTTCCTCCACAAACAGACTGTGTTTGTGTAGTGTGTACTGGGCCTCCACATCTCTGGCTGCAGAGAACCCGCAGAAACTTGGGGTATCTTGTATCTTCTAACGCAGTATTTTAAGTGGGGAAACAAGACTAGGAAAGAGTTTAATTATTGTAGCTGTTTCACTGGTGGCCGCAGCCTCTGAATACAGCTCCCTTTCTTTCCACTTGCTTCCTCTTTTAACACAGCCGTGGCCTGTACCAGAGCCAATTAGGCTGGCTTCTGCTCCCAATTTCCAGCTGTTCCTGCAGGCGTCCAAGATCATCTCCGTAATAAAGTCTGGGCATCTGTGGTGGCAGTTGGGAGCAGGGAAGGAGAGCCAGGGCTTTGAGGCCTGACAGCTTGCTGCCAAGTGGTCTGCAGACTCACCGTGCGGTGCGCACCTGGGCCGAGTCGGTGCTGGTGTTGTGAGGAGTACTCTACAGGGTGGTTCTCGCTGAGCGCTCAGAGCTTGGGGTGGGTTCAGCCCTGCTGGAGTGCAGAGGAAACAGGTTTTATTCAGTATGGCCTCTGGGAAAGTAATTTTCACTGGTGGATGCAGAAGCTTGAATGGAAGGATAAATAACCCATGTGGAGCTCATTAGGTGTGTTGGATGTGTCACCCGGGCAGGTGCAGGCAGACTAGGAGCCCACTGGGACCTGCACAGCCCACTACCTTGCTGCTCATCTCCTAAGCACATAGAAGAGGCAGGGATAAAAATAAAGCCACTTCCCTTTTGTGAAGATGCGTGCTGGTTACAGCGCGTCGCCTGTGTGGGCTGAGTTTTACTTTATGGGCAGAGATTCAAGCAGTGCTGCTCTTTCCCACAGTCTACCTGCTGAATGAGCTGTCAAGCCACATACTGCAAATCTTTCATAAGTAGACCCACAAGTACACCTTTCTACAAATATCAATGGGCCACAAAAAATAACTGTGAGGAGTATTTTTGTCTCTTATTTTCTGAGCAACAATTAGGCTTCTGTATGTGCATGTACAAATACAACCATGCTGGTGGGTACTACAGGGAAACACCCCTTCTTTTTCTGCTGGGAAGGGTTTTGTTTGCCCAGATGGGAATAAAAGAACTTCAGGAATTGCTGAGGCTGTAATTTTTGTAAATCCATGTGCTTGCTTTCCTCTGCTTCCCTGTTCAACAAGAGAGAGGACTGTGAAAGATTTTAAAGGCTTCTACAGGATTTCCTCTACATTCAAAGGCACTTGACACAAGTTCTTGCTATTTCTACTCCATATGCTTTGCCTGTATTAAGTGCATCAAGGACGTGTATTTTTTAAAAGGACTTTAAACAAAGTGTCATCATTTTGCAACTAGCACCAATAGTCTAGGCATGCCCACAAAAAAAGAAGATAAACAAAGGGGAAACCTCAACACAGATGAGCTTCTGAGGTATGAAAGATGGATGTCCTGCCTCTGGAACTTTAGATAAGGTTCTTTTGGTGTGAAATGGTATGAATCTTGCCTAGGTGCCTATTAGTGAATCACTAATCAGACCTGACTTACGAAAATATCACTGAGCTTATATAACCAGTACTAGTTCTGAAGCCCTGGATTATTTTACTCTTCTCTCTCTGTGGCTTCTATTTGGTGATCTGTGACTCACATTACTGTTTCTGCTTCTTTACCAGTAAAACTTTAAAATAGAACAGTAAAAAGCACCATAGGACCTACCACTTTCTTAATGCACAGGTATCCTTGCCTATGTTCAGAAAATTGATGCTCTGACTGCAAGTATCTGTGGAAATAAAAAATTTGTAAAGGCATCTGACTGAAAAATAAATGTGGCTGAACTGAGTGGCTCTGCATTTCAAGACCGATAGTTGCAAAAAAACCGGTGTGACATTCAGCTAGAGCTGCTATAAAGACAGCAGCATAAGATGCTGGGAATCGTTATGAAAGATTAAATTCTTTACCTCTTGAATAAAAGAAAAAGAAATTTTGTTTCATTTTAAATACGCTTATATTAACTTCACATTTCCCAGCCTAGCATTGCATTAAATCAGTTTTCATCTAAGAGGCCAAAGTTCAAAGCTTTTCGGTGATATCTTTATTGTCCTGATTTTTCACTAGTGTTGGAAAAGTTTTGCTTGGGAATCCTTTAGGAATTTTAAAGCAGCTGCTATCAATATTTTGTCCTTCCACATACTAAACTGATCTTGAAATGTAATCTCCTCTCATACCCTTCACAAGAAAGTGAAGTGGACACTTATCTTCTACTGGAAACCTTTTGCAAAAGCTAGTTAGGTTCTGTAATGTAATGAAAGAGTTACTGTTCGCCTTCCTTGCTGTTGCTGTTGTTGTTTAAAGAAACAATTGGTTAAATTACCAGGATTTGAGGGGGAGAAAACAGCTGCTTTTCTGTGCACTGTAAAATTTTTCTCTCAACTTCCTGATTTACTTGGCAAGGTTTTTAAATCAATGTTTAAACAGGAGAATGACCTGATCAGCTGAAAAACTCTGTGTTTCTGAAAGACATCTATAAAACATCTCCTGACTATTTCACAAATAAGTGCATACTGCAGTAATACACCGTATGTTTCCTTAGGGATTAAGCTTTTACCTCTAGATACTGAAGAGCAAGTAGAATTGCTTTAAATGAAAGAAAAGGCAGAGAAAAACAGACAACATGGATACCACAGCAGCTTTCACCATAAATAGGCTGTCAGAAAATTTAGCCTTGTTTACATGGCAAGTGTGGGACAAGGGGTGGGAATCCTGCTCAGGGGTGGACAATAACAGTGGGCTAGCGTTCAGACTGTGGCAAACCTGGAGGTCTAAATTTGCTCCATTTTGAAGAGCATTTCCAACCACACACCGGATGAGAGCATTTCCATTTTTCAGGCACATCAACTGGTCATGGTAGGTTAGCCAAATTTCCTGACTTGTGAAGCACGCTGTAGCTGCAGACCCTTGCTCCAGGTCACCTGTGTCCTTAGTCTGCTGCCATCACCCACTGATGCATCAACCTGAGCTTGGCAGCTGCCCTGGGGCTTGCTTGGGCCTCCCTCCCGCTGGAAAGCCATGGTGT
>NW_009727709.1:129501-131924 GCF_000703405.1 Apaloderma vittatum
TCAGCCTACCTTCTGCTCTGTCCTTATTAATTTGTAGTAATAACTGAGCAAGTGGAAGTAAGTGATGATTTCACACTTGGCTGTTACACCTTGGCAAAGTTGTCGGGCTGAGGTTTTAGGACTTAAAATACGTCCTGTGGTGCTGTATTCTGTACCTGTGCTTGCAAAAGGGATCATGGAAGATGATGAATAATTCTGGGATAGTATTCTTTCCCCCACCATTTCAGTTTTTACTCAACCAATCTTCCAGGCTTTCTGCCAGCTGAAAATTTGATATTGAAATCTAAGCTGCCTAACTGAGAGAATGAGAGAAGCGGTCAACTGGTGCTTCATCATTTCTTCTTAGTGTCTGGGTGAGACATGCAACAGATGGGGTTCAGCTGATCGGGCCACAGCAGCTGTACTTTGAAATGGTAAGAGTAAGGATGCTTCTTCTCCTTTTTTGTGCAATGTAATTATTATCCAAAATACAGCTGTTTCAAATATTTCATATATGTATTACCCAAGGTAGTTAAATTCACATTGAAATTAACTGTACTACCAACTTGTAAATCTCCACAAAATCAAATACTTACTCTTAGACAGTGACTCTACATGCATGAGCTGTAGAGTTAGGGCATGGGCAACTAATTTGGTGTCACAGTAAATTTAAGTTTCCTGGGTCTGCACAGATTTTGTTTTAACTGCATGGTATTTACGTGAATAAGAAGAAAAGAGGGAAAAAATCCTTGAGGAGATGCTGTTGCTCCCGCTGCATTTTTTTTATGTGATATTCTCACACATATGTAGACTTCCCCTTTACGTAGATGGGAGCATTGACATCTCATGGCTGGTGACATTATCGTGGATATTATAACTTTATTAGAGAAAAAGATGTAAATCTTCTGAATACAGTTATTATCATGAAAGTCTTTAGACAGACAAAAACTGTTGATGTGAAGGATTCATTTGAAAAATGCATATGATTATCTGGAAATTTTCTTTAAGATGCTGGAAGAACTGAAATCTGTATGCATCTCATCCTTTCCATCCCAAAATTTGATTTGAAAATGAATATTTTATTTGCCAGTAAAATCTTTCTGCTTTAAAGAAAAGGGAAAAAATGGAAAAAGGCATTGCTGCTTTCTCTGTTGGACTAAAGTTACCTCAAGTGTTGCGTATTTCATTACCCCAACCTGACATTTGAGCACTTCAGGAACAGAAACATTCTGGCAGAGTCACAAGCACAGTTGGTTCTCAGTAATGTGTTATACTGTGATAACTGATTCTCAAGCATGTTAGTGTACAATCTTAAGCACTGTACAAGTGAGTAAAGAAGATGAAAGGAGGTTCATAGGACTTGTTTGACAGCACAATTCCAGTGAAGTCAAAAGATTCTCCAGGGCACTAGCAATGAAAATGTAAGTCCTTGATTCTTTGTTTTATTGACAATAACCTCTTCCAGAAGTAAAAGAAGAGGATATAACATTAGCACTTTTTTTTCTCCATTAGAGACATTGTCTCTTCTAAATCTGTTTTAGGAAAAGTGTCTTTTCTTCTGTTACACTGACACTTGAAGGTTGAAAGGCTAAATATTCTTTTAGTTTGAGAGAAAAATTCCCATGGGGTATTTCCTGGAAGAAGGATGTTAATAAACATATAATCTAGCTGTTCAAAAGGTAAATTAGATCTTCATAATGTGCTTACACTTCTCTAAATGTTGCAACTTACTGCAATAACTTTAAACAATGATTTCCATAAGTATTTTTTCAAAAATAGTTGGAAAAAAAGAACCAACACACCTCTAACAATACTTTTGAAGCTTCAAATATTTTACAAATAATGATAGCACCTAGGATTCTCTAAGGGATTTCCAATTTCATTCTGAAGATAGAAAAACTGAGGCTAAAGTATTGCATATTTTTTCAAAGACAAGAAAAGCAGTGGCAAAACTGGGATTTGAATGCAAGCTTTTGGTAGCAGTTTGAATATGTCCCTTCCTTTAATGGGTGTGTTAAACTCAACATTCCAGAAGACGCTTCTGTTTCCACACTACTGCATAACGTAGGATCATAGTAAAAGCCTAGCTTTCGCGCTGTAAGGTCAACCTTATGGCAGGGAAGTTGAGTGGTTATTGACATAGAATCATAAAAGCATAGAATCGTATCAGCTGGAAGAGACCTAGAAGATCATCGAGTCCAGCCTTTGTCCCAGCCCTATTGATCTACTAAATGGTTCCCCCCAATGCAACATCCACCCATCTCTTAAACATCTCCAAGGACAGTGACTCAATCACCTCCCTGGGCAGCCTGCTCCAATGGCTGACAACCCTTTCAGTGTAGAAATTCTTCTTAATATCTAACCTGAACCTCCCCTGGCGCAATTTAAATCTATTTCTCCTCGTCGTATCACTCTCCACTAGGGAGAACAGACCAACTCCCGCC